>NC_056738.1:366782878-366887878 GCF_019279795.1 Protopterus annectens
GACATGCTGGACAAGCCAGCTGCTTAGGGCGGCTTGCACCTGTCACCCTGGGATTCGGATATTGGCAAAGGCTCTTGCCACCCCATAGTGCCTTTTTAGGCAAGGCTCAAATTCTAAACCTACCACCCTAGAACACAAAAAAAAAAAACTAAGGGTAATGCTGCTCAATGCCAGAAGTCTAAATCTCAAAATGCCCCTGAGGCCCTTCTCAGTATGGAGAACATCGATGTCTGTGCTGTGACAGAAACCTGGTTCAAGGCTCCTGAGAGCACCCCAGCACTATCAGGTTTTACCTCTTTCATGCCCCCCAAAACCCGGACAATCCCAAAAAAGGGGGGGGTATCCATATTCATCAAGGACACCCACACCTCAAGACGGGGGCAACGAATGCATCGGAGACCATCCAGGTGCAATTAACCATAGGCAAGACTGCTCTGCAAATTGTAGCATGTTACAGGCCCCCCTCACAAACTCAGGAACCTCACATGGCCTTCCTGAAAACACTAGAGGGATAAATGTATCCCAAACACCATCATACTAGGTGACTTCAATTACCCTAATATAGACTGGGAACACTACTCAAGCCCAAACCCCCTACCCCAAAAAGTTCCTGGAATTCATAAACTCAAATGCCATGGAACAACTAGTCACCACCCCCACAAGAGGAGAAAACATACTTGACCCATCATCACGAACATGGGAGCACAATGTTCAACCCCAAGTATCCCCCTCACTGGTGAGATCAGATCAAAAACTAATCTGCTGGAGGTCCTCATCCCCCCCCCACCTGAAATAAAAAGACCACAGTAAAGAACTTCTCAAAGCCGACTTCACACTTCTAAAGACTAGTGTGGTCTCCTTTAAGGCCCCGAGCCAGGGGAAAAAAGTACTCAAGCCGCTGAATCACTTACAAATGCCTTCTACCAGCACCTGCAGGACTGCATGGATAAGGCAATCCCAACAAAACAAAGACTCTTTGTACCAAAGGCAAGCGTCCAGTCTGGTGGACCCCAGCCATAAACAAACTCTACAACAAAAGGAGGAAGCTACTACAAGATAGAGCAAAATCCTTAAAAGGTAAGACACCCCTTGATCACTATAAGTAAAAACTAAGAGCTCTCATAAAATCATCCAAAGCAAATTTCGAGAGAAAAATAGCTAAAGACTCAAAAGACAATCATAAGGCCTTCTTTAGCTATGTTAGAAACCTGGGAGGAAACTCCCAGATATGCTCAGAACTAGTTCAAAATGATGTGAAGATTACTGATCCTACAGACATTGCCAACATACTGGCTGACAGGTTCAGTGCAAACTTCTCCCCCCCTCCCCCCCAAAAGGAGAGATCTATACCAAATGGTTGCAGCCCCCAAACATCTCCCCGCCCAAGTGAGAACTGCCCCTCCAAAGCAAAAACACAGCATCCATGGGGACTGATGGTGGCCCCGGCTGTGTGCTCCACAACTCAAGAGGGAAATTTAAAACCCCCAGCTAGGACAGCTGTTTAATCAAGTCTTACCTCTGGATACTACCCAGGAGTGGCGACTGCAACTGTGGTCCCACTTCACAAAGGGGTGCCTCCACGACCCTGGAAATTACCCCCCTTAGCTTGACAAGCCTTATCTGCAAAGCCATGGGAGGATCATAATGGACCTCATAAATAAAGACATAGGGAATTTGCAGACTTTGGATCCAACCCAGTTTGGCTTTGTCAAAGGCAGATCATGCCTTTTTAAAATTGGTTGACTTTTTAAACAGTCACCAAAGCCATTGATGAGGAAAGGCAGTCCATACAGCCTACCTCGATCTGGCAAGGCCTTGATACAATACCCCACTCGGGTATCATTGAAAAAATCATCAGCTTAAATGTTAACCCATACATCACAAGATGGGTTGCAAACTGGCTGAGTGACAGAACCCACAGGGTCAGAGTTGCTGGGCCATGTCAGACTCAAAGCCTGTCACAAGTGGTGTCCCACAGGGCTCAGTCCTGGGCCCACTCTTGTTTGGCATCTACTTTTCCAGTACAAGCAAACACAGGAGGGTTATTTACAAAGTTTGCAGATGACTGCAAACTGGGCCATAGTGAAAACACATCTGACACAGATATCCTTCTGAAGGGTCTCACAGAAACGGATAACTGGTGCCAGAGCCATGGCCTAAAGTTAAATGCCAAAAATGCATAGTCATACCCTTGGGGAAAAAAAAGGTTACCCTAGCTACCAAAAAGGTGGCAATCGACTGAGGACAGAAGAAGATATCAGGGACCAGGGGACCCAGGTTGAAAGTCTGTCATTGACACCCATGTAGCTAAAGTAGTTAGGAAGACCTTCTACATTGCCCACCTTATCATGAAGGGATTCCATCTAGATCAAGGAGGTCATAGTCTCCCTTACTCATCACTCATCAGACCAGTGATTGAGTACAATGCCCGATGGGGAAAGTATCTGACCCGACAGTTGCAGCAGCAGGAGAGGCCACAAAAGTTCCTCACCAAAAGGATAAAGGGTCTCAAAAAACTGTCCTATGCTGCCCGACTGAAAGAACTCCAGCTCTATTCAGTAAAAAAATTGCTCAGAGGTGACCTTTGCCTAACATACAAGGCCATGTCAAACCCAGATTTGATGAATATGCTTTAAAAAATCTAGATCCTCAGAGCCACAAGGGCGGGAGACTTAAACCCGACACCCATTAATAGGGCGTGCTGGAGGGATAGATTCATCACCCCAAAAACTCCTATGCTGTGGAACAAAATCCCGGTATGTGAGGCAGAGCACCCCGCTGGCCTTGTTCAAGAGAAATCTTGACCAATGGATGGGAGATGCAGATATACCCCAGGGGTTACCTCAGTGTCACTGCTCGACAGAGGCACAGCAAAATAATGGGTATAGTTCCCCATACTAAAGGGGTTAAAACCAAAAACTATGGGGTAGGCTTATAAATGCCCTCGGGGAGATAGCCTAGTATGAACCTATGAACCTATAATATATGGGGGGTTTGGGTGTTTATAATAATAATAAAAATTTTTAAAAAATATAACTATATAAAAAATGGGGTTGTGTGAAAAAAAATTAAAAAATTAAAATTATTAAATTTAAAAATTTTATGCTTTTTTTTGTTTGTTTTTTTTTTTTTTCCAAAAATGTTTTTTCTTTTTTATAACCTTTAAAAAAAAATTTTTTAAAAAAATATTAAAAAAAGGGTGAGGTTAATAAATATTGGTTTTTCTTTTTAAAAATTTTTTTTTTTTTTTTTTTTTTAAAAAAAAATTAATTTTTCTTTTTTTTTTTTTGCTGTTTTTAAAATTAAATGAAAAAAATTTTTTCTTTTTTTTTTTTTTTTTATTACCTTTTTTATTAAAAATTATTTTAAAGATATTTTTGGTGTTTAAATAAAAATTTTTTTTTTTAAAGGGTCTTTTTTTTTTTTTAGTAATTTTTTTTAAAAAATTAAGTTTAGGGGGGGAATAATGTGTTAAATATTTTGGTTTTAATTATAAAAAATATTTTTTTAAAAAAAAATAAATTAAAATTTTAAAATAAAAAAAAAAATACCAAAATTTGGGGGTTTGGGTTTTTTAAAAATATTTGCAAAAAAAAAAAAGCCCCCCTTTTAAAATATAATTGATTTTTGGGGGGAAAAAAAAAAAAAAAAAATTGGAAAAAATTTTTGGGAAAAATATATTTTTTTTGGGGTAAAGAAAATATTAAATTTTTATCAACCCTTAAAAAAGTTTTAATTTAAATATAGCCCAAAAGATGGAAAAAAATAAGCAAAAAAATTTTTTAAAATTGTTTAAGGGATTTGAAAAAAATTTAAAATTAACCCAATTTAATTGTTAATTGTTAAAATAAATAATATTTTGAAAGTTTAATTTATATGTGGGGTATTATGGGTTTTGGTTTTTGGAAATATTTAAAATTATTAATAAATAATTAAATTTTTAAGTTTACAAAAATATTTAAGGAAAAAAAATATAATTATAAAAAAAATTTGGGAAATTAAAAATGGAAAATTGGGTTGTGAAGGGGATTTTTTACCCTTTAAATTTTGAAAAATTAAGGGGGGGTTGGGGGGGTAAAAATATTAATTTTTTAATATTGGAATATATAAATTATAAGTTGGGGTTTTTTTGGGTTTTGGGTGCCAAAAATTTATTTTTAAAAATTAAAATGGTCAAATAAAAAATATAATTATTTGGGGTTTTTTTTATTTAAAAAAGGAAATAATTTAAAAATTTAAAATAAAAAGGGGATTAATTAAAAATTTAATTAAGGGGGTTCAGAAACATTGCTGGGCCCAGGCCTGGGCTCCCTTCCCTCCCCAAAAAATGTAAAATTAAAAAAACCTTTTAAACATGATCCATGAATTCATAAGGTGCTTCATAAACCCAAAAGGGAAAAAGAAAAGGGTGGAATGTTATTATAAATTAAAATAAATTTTATTATAAAAAATTTTATAAAAAAAGGGGGTTTGTTGTAATTATTAAAATTAAAATCAATATTTATAAATTAAAAAATTAAAATAAATAAAATATATAAAAAATCACACCTTAAAAATGTAATATAAAATCAAACTATACTTTTTATTTTTCCAATATCCCTTCTTAAAAAAGGATTTCAACCCCGGGGCTTTGGGGGTTTTTCAAACCCTTTTAAAATTTTCCCTCAAGTAAGCTAAAGGGGGCAAACCTCCTCCAAAAACAAAAAAATGCCCCTGGAATAGGGGTTTTTTCCCCCCAAAAAAACTCCCTGGAAAAAAAAATTCCCCAACTTCAAGATGGGGGTTTGGTCTTTAGAGGAAGCAAATTTGGGAAAAAATTACCCAGGGTTTTTCCCCCTAGGGGAAAAATTTATTAATCCAGGGGATTTATGGCCCGGAATAGAAACTGAAGTAACCAAACAATATGCCCTTTAAAAAAACATGAATTCAAAAGAAAGTTTGGGGGGAAAAGCTTTTCCCTTTTCCATTTGGATGAAATTTCAGAAACCCCCAATTTCACATTCATCTGGATATGTAAATTAAAAGTTGGGATTAATTTTGAAAAAAGGGGTTCAAATTTATTTGAAAAAATAATCAAATTATTTAAAAGTACAAATACCCAGGGTTCAGTTTTTTTGTTTGGGTTTTTTAAAAAATAAAAACCCGGGGTTAAAAATTTGAAATGGAAAATTTTTAAAAAAATGTGTATCCTTAAAAAGGGTTTTGACATGTTTTTCCAAGCCCCTTTTTCAAAACCCGGGAATGTTTTTATTTGGGCATATTAATTAAAATTGGGAAATAAAAAAAATTTAACTAGGAAGTCTGGCCCCTTAATAATTTTCCATCAAATTCCCCTGTAAATAAAGGGATCCAAAAAGGGGCGACATTTAAAAAAAATTTTCAGATTTTTTGTCCCCCCAAACATTAACAACTGTGAAAAACTTTAAAAAAAGCCTAAAATGCTCTAATTAAAAAGTTTTTTTTATTCCTTCAAATTTCTGAAATGGTTTTTCCCAATTTGCATGTAATTGAAATTTCCCAATCCCCCAAGCTTTTCCAGGGGCAAAACCCTTTTTTATACAAAAAACAAATCTAGTTTTATCACAGAAGGGATATAATTGGTCTTTAAATCCAAACCTATTACACAAAAGAGAAATAATCCAGGAAATTCTGGATGTTCTCAAATCTTTATTAGTCAAGATAGTTGAATATCAACATACACCTGATATTGAATGGGCGGCAACTAAAGCACAGATAAGAGGTATCTTCATTCAAAAAGCCTCTTATTATAAAAAAATATAACTCAGAGAAGAACAAACTCTAGAGTCTAAAATTAAAACACTAGACCAAGAACTAATGCAGAATCATAACTTACAAACAGAAACAGAACTTTTAAAATGTCAGAAAGATCTTTCTGATCCAAAATAATAGATTGACATTTCATGAGACGAAAATACTGGCAAGATATGCTAACCATATCCAAACTCCATCAAGGGCTTTAGCAAGAATTATTAACCAATCCAAATCACCCTCTCAAATTCCGGAATTATATTACAAAAGCAAAATATATACGAAATCTAATGATATTAACATTTTTGAATTGATATACGCCCAAATGTATGGAGATCAAGGTGAATCACCTACAAACGAAAATTATAGTGACTTCCTACAAAAAATTAACTTCCCAAAAATAGACGAGAATCTACAGAGAGATTTAATACAACCAATTTCTATGGAGGAAATAACATCAACAATTAAAAATTTGAAATCCCACAAAGGTCCGGGCCCAGATGGCCTCACAGCAGAATTTTATAAAACTTTTTGCAATACTATTGTTAAAATACTTTCATATACATTAAATTATATAATTAATAACAAAATCAATGACTTACACTTTAATGCATCCAAAACAATCCTTATACCCAAAGAAAATTTGGATCTTCAAAACCCAGACAATTATAAACCTATATCACTTTTAAACATTGATGCTAAAATCCTGAATTCTATTTTAGCTACCAGACTGAAGAAATTAAAGAATGTAATAATTTCCAATGAACAAACTGGCTTCCTAACTTCTAGGCAAGCCAGTGACAACACCTTAACACTCCATACTTTAATCTCTTATTCCAATCAAAGAAATTTAAATATGTATGCACTTATTATTGATGCACAAAAGGCCTTCAATAGAGTTAACATAAAATTTCTATTTAACACCTTACCTTATTTTAATATATCTCAAGAATTCATCTTAACATTACAAAAATTAAATAACCCCTATACAACTTTGTATATAAATAAAGTGTTTTCTAAAATACAAATTAGGAATGGTACCCGACAAGGATGTCCTCTATCCCCCTACTATTTAATCTATATCTAGAACCTTTATTTCTACATATTAAACCAGGCATGGGCAAACTACGGCCCGGGGGCCACATGCGGCCCGTTAAACGTTTTGATTCGGCCCGCCAAACTTGAAAAAAATTAATAAATTAACCTTGTTAATGTTTTATTTCCCCTGCAATTCTGATGTTTCCTCACTAGATGGCGCACTCTAGATATATTGGCTTTGTTGAGGTGAAGCATAGGCCTATTACTCCACGTTTGCACTTTACCCTTTGATCCACCGCCCCTCTATGAAGATGAGCGGACCCAAGAAAAGGAAAGTGGACAGAGAATGTCGAGTGTTCAATAAGGAGTGGACAACTAAATATTTTTTCACTGAACACCGATCATCTGCTGTTTGCCTGATATGCCAAGAAACTGTGGCGGTTTTTAAAGAGTATAATATTAGCTGTCACTTTGCCACAAAGCACGCTAATTATGCTAGCAAGTACATCTGCATCTCCTACCGTTTTTGAAAAAAAAGACAGTCAGGAGGAGAGTGATGGTGATATCCTGAAGGATAACAGAACTTTCAGTGCTTTAAAATAAAATGGTCATTTATTTGATTTTCAGTGTTTAAAGACTCATTTCGAAGTCAGAGATTTTATTGTAATGCTTTTCTTCATTTTCATTGGAAATTAAAGCACATGTTTTCTCCATATCCCAAGATGTGTATTTTTCCCCCAATGAGGTGATGTTTTCAAAGCATGCCATCTATCTGCTCCTGTTCCGGCCCCTTTGTCAAATGTTAGAACTCAATGTGGCCCACGAATCAAAAAGTTTGCCCACCCCTGTATTAAACAAAATGTATACCATAATGCCCCAATAATTTACGGTACCAAGATCTCTATGGCAGCTTTTGCAGATGATCTTAATATATATTGTACAACACCTGTTTCTGATACCAAAAAAATACTATCTGCTGTCGAGGACTTTGCATTAATATCAAACTATAAAATAAACCTTAAAAAAACAATATATTTCCTTTGAAAACTCCTAAACCCTTTTCACTTCTACATTTGATAGGACAAGTAAAATCTGAAGAAAAGATTAAATATTTAGGAATCGCATTCTCCACAGACAAGGATTTTTCTCTCAACAATGTTAAACTAAATTAGGAACACATTTTATCTGATCTAAGGAGATGGAATAACCTGAAATTACCTCCATTAGCAAAGGTCTCAATTATTAAAATGAATGTTCTGCCCAGATTATTATATATCTTTAGATCTACTCGTGTTAATCCCCCAGACGTTTTTCAAACAAATTCACATTGAACTTGCGAAATTTATATGGGAACCAAGGAAAACTAGAATATCATATGATAATTTGATGACCCCAAAAAATAGAGGTGGTTTAGCTTTACCCGACTTTGAAAAATATTACTTAATTATAAATGCCAATAGAATAAGAATAGCTAATTATGTCATACAAAATAATAAGTGGTCCCCAAACTGGTTAAGACTGGGTTATAAACATGTAGAGCATCTGAATATGAATCCCAAAGCTTTACCTTTTCTAAACAGAGATATCATTAAATCATATGCTCTAATGCAGCACATTAAAATCTATATAACATTAATACAAAATATTTTTAGATCATTAAATCTCTTTCAATATATGATGATCTTACAACCCTTTCATAGAAACCCTAACCTAAGAATTAATAATCAACTTATAGACTTAAAAAACTTCCCACTTATAATCATCTTAACTCTACAAGATATATACCTATATTTGAATTATTCTGCTCATGATCTAAGACAGGAAATGAATCTCCCCAAATCATATATAGTGATGCTGAGGCAGATTAAGGAATTATCTTCAAGCTACTTTAAAAACTTAACTATTAATAAAGAGGACTTAACGACATGTACCTCAATATGGCAAGCCCTATCACAAACTACCAAATATATAACATCTACATATAAACTGATAAAAGACTTCAAATATCAGGACCACCTTCTCGTATCAAATTATTGGAAAGGAAAACTACCATTGGTTGAAGAGAGTAAATTAATAAACGCAATTAAATTAACAGTAAAATCAATCTCCCTTCAAAAGTTAGCATTCACCCAACTCATGATATTTAATAATGCCTACTTCACACGTCTTAGCTTGTATAAATTTAACTCCAAAAATTCTCCTAAGTGCCCATATTGTAAAGATGAAACTGCTGACCTCTTACATATGTTCTGGAGCTGTAAATGTATATATCAATTTTGGAATTCCCTAAAACTACAACTACAAAAGATGGGGTATCAAAATTCAACGCTTTCTTGGGAATTTATGATATTACATATCCCTCCAAATAATCTATCTAGATCCCAGATGATCATACTTATGAATATTTTCCTGCTAATGAAGCTCTACATAGCTACAAATTGGATGAACCCATCTCAAACTTCTTGGGATAATTTTAAGATCTTAGCGATAAAACATATATTAGCCCACAAATATGTTATCAATAACCAAAGTAAACGTCTAAAAAATCTGAAGATTTGGGAACAATTTTTCAATATTATATTAGCTTAATGCACCGAACACAGGAAACTCCATTGTTATTTATAGTATAAAGTCTAACCTTATTAGGAACCATATTATTACAAGAAACTATCTTTACAGATAAGAATTCTTTATAGGCATATTATTTAACTGTGGAAGCATTCATGTAAATAATGTATATATGTTGCTAGAATATTGATAGAAGATTTGTTTGGAAATTACCTCTGTATTTCTTTGTCAAATGTATGTACGAATAAGTGAAAAATAATAAAGAACTATTATTGAAAAATAAAAAAAAGAAATTTTATGAAGACAGAGCAACACTCTCGGATAAAATCTGGGTTATTCCTGAAAGTCATTAACATCTGAGATGTATAGTTGTATGTGATGTGTATCTGTCTACATGTGAACTACTGATCAGTTTTGTCCAACCATTGATGCAAAAAAAGTAAAGCCCTCATTCAAGTCCTGGAGATTCTTACTGCATTTAGGTTTAAGTCTAATGTTTGTAATGCAAATGCAAATGGCCCTTTAACACAACATGCACGAGAACTAAAGCAGTTCATAGTGTGTTTGCCACTAGATATGATGAGGTCTTCTGTGGCAGATTTGCAAATAGCATTCATAGTCAGGCTTTCCAGTAAAAATGTTTTCAGAAACACATAAAAGTTTCCAACAGCATTTATAACTGATGTCAGTAAGGAAGCTGTAAATTGAGAATACCACACAGCTGTAGAATGACCACAATGTGTCAAGAATCCATAAAGCTATGAGGTAGGCCTCAAGGCAGCACGAAAAAAAAGACTGTCATTGGTCCAGTGATAAAAGCCATAGTCTTCAATAATGTGATTTCAAACAGTATCTTAACTGTGCCAGAATAAGACACTTCAAAATGGTATGTTGACGTAAATTACAGATGAATGTAAAAATGAGGGGCTTCTTAATAAAAGTACAAAGTATATGGAAAATGAAGAGTTCAAACTCCTAGTGTTTCCATTGTCAAGTAGTAAACAAAACAGTTATGTACTTACCATAATGATCGATGTATGTGGTCCATCTTGCCTACATTTCTTACTCACAGGTTCAGAGCCGAGAATCGGCTCAGACTCGGCCAAATTTCTCTAGCACGAATTCTCTAATTGGCTGGGCTAACCCGGTATCCCAAGATGCACCTCGCCCTAGCCCTAGATCTTGTTTGCAATCATAACAATCATAACCCATACTCAAACACCAGAAGAAATTCCAGCCAGATAAGGGAACCAAATCACTGACCTTGAAGGGTCCACAGAGCCAATATTCTTCCAAATCCTCTAGGAAGGGGGCAGGTGGGAGGGTACGTAGGAATGTAGATGAGATGGACCACATACATCGATCGTTATGGTAAGTACATAACTAACTGATGTTATGTGGTCCTATCTCGCCTACATTCCTTACTCACGGGACAGTGTCCCCAGCACCTCTATCCTGGGAGGTTCATAAGAAGATACTCCTGAGAACCATGGAACCAAAGGAAGCCCGGCCCCTAGAAGCCACCTCCAGCTTGTAATGAGTAATAAAAAAAAGTGTTGGGAGAAGTCCAAGTGGCCGCAGCACAAATCTCATCCAAGGAAAGCTTAGCATGGAAAGCTACTGATGTAGACATAGCCCTGGTAGAATGAGCCTTGACAGGGAAGGGTAAAGTTCTGTCTGCTGATGAGTAGATGAATGAAATACAATCTTTGATCCATTTAGAAATTGTGCACTTGGAAATACGACAACCTGCTCTGTTCTCTGAAAAGGACACAAACAGTTGATCAGATTTCCTAACATGCTTAGTCCTATGTAAACAAAATCTCAGTTGTCTGTGCACATCCAACTGATGAAACCTGAACTCTGCTTTATTGGAAAAGTTCAGAAAAAACACTGGTAGCTCAATAGATTGATGGAGATTGACAGTGGCCGACACCTTCGGAAGGAAGGACGGGTTAAGCCTCAGGGAAACTCTGTCCTTATGAAAGATCAAATACGGAGGTTTAATGGACAAGGCTTGAAGTTCTGATACCCTCCTGGCCGATGTAATGGCTATCAGAAAAGCTGTCTTCCAAGATAGGAATTTTAAGTCGCAAGTGGCAGCCAGTTCAAAGGGTAATGACATAATAGCTTGTAGCACAAGGTTCAAGTCCTATGGCAGTACAGGTTCAGAAACTGGGGGACGAAGTAACCAGACGCCTTTTAGAAAGGCTTTACAGAGTTTGTGGCCCATAAGAGAGGGCTCATAAGATGTGTGAAAATTGGAAATTGCAGCCAACTGTACTTTAATGGTAGCGGGCATGTAGCCCTGACGGAACAACATGGCTAAAAAATCTAAGACCGACGGAATAGGGGCTGTGAAGGGGTCCAAACCTTGGGCCCGTGCCCAAATGGAGTATCTCTTCCATTTGCTGGAATAAATCTTCCTGGTGAAAGACGTATGAGAAGACAAGATGTGCACCACTTCGGGTGAAAAGGAATGTCGCCTGACTAGCGACAGAAGTGTAGCAGCCAGGCTGTCAACCTGAGAGTTCGCAGGGATGGATGAAGTTGTCCTGACATGTGAATCAGGAGGTCCGGCACTGGGTCCAGAGTCCACAGACCATCCAGTGCATACCGTTGAAGAAAAAGGAACCATACATGTCGAGGCCAGTGTGGAGCAATAAGTATCATCCTGCTTCCCAAGGATATGGCTTTCTGTATCACTCTTGGTAACAGAGGAAATGGAGGGAAAGCGTAGATCAGACCGGGGGGCCAATTGCGAGCTAGATGAGCTGGGTGATTCTCCCTGTGGGGGGATCAGAGTGAAGTACTTGCTGCATTTGGCATTGAGGGGACTGGTGAAGAGATCGCAGCAAGGCTGACCCCACCTTTTGAAGATCTGAACCACCACTGGGTTGTTCAGGGACCACTCGTGAGGCATCAGAATAGCTCTGCTTAGCCTGTCCGCTATCACGTTGGACTTCCCCGGAATGTGCGTTGCTACTAGAAACCGTTGGGAAGACACTGCCCACTGCCACACTCGCATGGTTTCTCTGCAGATGGGATAAGATTTGGTTCCCCCCTGCTTGTTCAGGTACCATACTACGGACATGTTGTCTGAGTGAATTGCAATTGTTCCCAGAGGTAGAGAGTCCTGGAGTACTCGCAACGCCAGAAACACCGCTCTCATCTCCAGAACATTGATGTGAAAGTGTACCTCATGATCTTGCCAGGTACCTTGGACCGTCCTGCCTAGATAATGCCCCCCCACCCCATCTGGGAGGCGTCCGTGGTCAATGTGGCCACTGGAGACATAGGAACCAAGCTCCTTCCTCTGTCCAGATTGGAGAAGCGTAGCCACCAGAGGAGGTCCTGTTTGCATCGTTCCGTGAGAAGTATCAAGTTGGAAAGAGGAAGCTTTTGAAAGGACCACTGAACCGACAGGAGCCACTGTAGGATCCGCATGTGTAACCTGGCCAGAGGTACCAGCATGATGGTGGAGGCCATGGATCCCAAAAGCTGAAGAACTAACCTGGCCTGAACTTTTCTGAGGGGCAACAGTGCGTGGATCTGAGACTGCAACACTCTTATCCTGTCCTGTGGCAGAAAGGAGCGCATTTGAATAGAGTCTAGCTCTGCGCCTATAAAAACAACACGCTGTGAGGGCTGCAAGGCATACTTTTCCCAGTTCAAAGTAATTCCTAGACGTTGGCAAAGTGAGATGGTCGTCTCCCTGGCTTGGACGAGCAGAAGCCAGTTGTCCAGATACGGAAACAGCTGGAATCCTAGCCGTCTCAGGTGAGCTGTCACCACTGCCAAACACTTGGTAAACACCCTGGGGGCTGTGGTGAGACCAAAGGGCAGGGCACGAAACTGGAAGTGACTGGCTCCTAGCCGGAAGCGTAAATGACTCCTGGATGCCTTCTCCATTTTGATGTGGTAGTAGGCATCCTTGAGATCGATGGAGCACATCCATTCTTCTTTCTCCAGCAGTGTAAAAATGGACTGAAGTGTGACCATTCGGAACTTGGACTTCAGAATGTAGCGATTCAATCGACTGAGATCCAGAATGGGTCTCAGGTCCCCTGTCCTTTTCGGCACCAAAAAGAGTTGTGAGTAAGTTCCTGATCCGACATGGTCCGAGGGGGACTGGCTGGATGACTTTTTCTAGCAGCTTTGCAACTTCTAGTGCTGCTTGATCCCGTTGACTGGGTGGGACATCCGGGATCCTTCTGACTGGAGGGGGTGTCGACGCAAAGGGAATAGTGTAACCTCCAGTAACTATTCGGAGCACCCTAACAATCCTGGGTGATGCTTTCCCAGGCCTCCAGATGCAACGAAATTCGGCCCCCGACTGGCTCCGGAATAGCACAATCAGGAAACACCTCAGGAACGCTGGAAGGAAGAACCGCAAAAGGAATCGCGGTCTGGTCTCCTGAGTTGCGGGTGCCTTCTCTGCCTCTAGGACGGCATCTTCCGGAATAACCCCCCCCCCTCTGCCTCTGGAGGGGGACTCACCTTGAGCTGCAGGAAAGGACCTCTGAGACTTTTTGAACTACATCTTCCCTCCACTCGGAGCCTTGGGATAAGGCCTAGAAGGGAGAGAAAAACGGGCCCCTACGGCAGATAGGGTCTTTCCCTCCTGTTCGCATCTGGTGAGGGTGTCTTTCACTTTGGGTCCGAAGAGAGAAGACCCATCAAAGGTAGTCAGTGTAGGAAGACTTAAAGGCCTCAGCGAAATGACACAGGCGCATCCAGGCTTGCCTTCTGAGAGCTACGCCTGAGCTAGCTGCCCTACTCGCCCCTTCGGCTGCATAAGATATGAGCCTCATAGACGAGTTGACAATGGACCCTAGGGTAGACAACTGGGCGTTAACATTCTGCGCTACCGCCTCAGGCATGTTACCCGTCAGAGTATCTCCTAGCTCCTTCAGGAGATCTCTTTGGAGCCGAATGAAATGACAGAGGTAATTCAACGACCGTAAGGTAAAGGTCGCCGAAGACAGGGTACGCTTCCCATACCGGTCCATACTCCTGGACTCCTTGTTAGGAGGGTGGACTGAAGAAGAAGCCTCTGCAACTTCCTGCTGAGTGGCTGCCGCCACCACCAAGGCATCTACCAAAACCTCTTTGGTAAGGAACTCTTTGCCCGGGGGAGCAGACAGGAACTTGTTTGGATGTCTGGGCACCAGTTCCACGGAATCAGGGTTCTCCCACACACTTTGACCAATCAAGTCCAGGAGTTCGAAGGGTGGAGACACCCAGGAGGTGGAGGGTTGAGCTCTGAAGGCTTTGAGGAATACCGACTCCTCCTCAGAGGGGGTCTTGGACGGCCAGTCGCCTCTCTGTCTCAAAATCTCCAGGATGTCGGAGAAAGAGACATTGGAGGACGACTTGGGGGACCCCTCTGATTCCTCAAGGTCGGTATCTGAAGTGAGTGACTCGTTCTGGGAGTCTATGTGCTTCCTCTTGCACGACTTCTTACTGGGAGGCTCTTCAGGAACCGACTGAGGGGCCCTCAAAGTAGGGGACCACTCAAGGGGGTATCCCCAGACCTTTGGGCTCCGCCGTCCATGGAGAGGGGGGCATCAGAGGCTCTAGCCGGGGTGTAAGGGGATGGAGTGACCGATCCATGTTATGTACCTGACGACCTGGCCAGGGTGCTCCTCATGGCCTCGAAGGCCGGTCCCCCCAAGCCCGAGGACCGACCAGTCTCAGAGACCACGACCGGAGTCGAGATTCCCCAAGCCGATGCACCGAGAGGGAGGCTCAGAACCGACAGGATTCTCGAGGTATCCCCCTCGGGTCCGACTGAGGAAACCCGAGTGCCGAAACCAGAGGACGGAGCAAACCTGGTTGGAGCCAAAGCCGGCTCCGAAAGACTCACCTGGGGGTATCGGAGCCAACACCAGAACATCACTCGGCGCGAAGCACTCCGGCTCCGACGACACATGGGTGTTCGGAGGAGGAATCATTGGTACAAAAATGGGAACCGGCTCCGGAGCCAACTGGGTTGGAGCCGAAAACAGTTTAGTTAACACCGGCGACTGTAGGAGCCTCTGAACCACCCTATCCACATCCAAATCAGACAGCCTAGAAGATTTGGAAGAAATAGGAGATCTCGATCTCCCGACTGGAGACTCATGCCTGACACTGGGTGACCTGCTCCGAAGAGGTTCCAAAAGTATCGGAGCCGAGGTAGACTCCAGTACAACAGATACCTCCTGCAGCTCCAAGGACAATGGAGCCAAGGAGGTAGTATCCATTTCAGAGTCCTTCTCCTTCAGCCCAGAGGACAGTGGAGCCGAGGAGGAAGTATCCAATTTACAAACCTTCTCCGATGGCTCCGAAGAAGACGGAGACGGAGATCTTTTCTTGGCCTTAGGAGGCTTAGACTTAAGGCAGAGATGACTCCACGGCCTCCTCAAAGGAGGGCTTGATCAGACCATTCAAAATGTTTATTTTTACGTTCCTGCAGTACCCTAGGGCTAAAAACATGACAGAAACTGCAGGACTCTTGCAAGTGAATAGCACCAAGACAATGAACACAGATAGAGTGCCCATCTGTAATGGACATTTTATAGCCACATTTTGTAAACTTTTTAAACCCAGAGGGTTTATGTTCCTTTAGTTCTTTAGACATGGCAAGCAACCGCGCCACACACAACCGACAGAGTCAAATACAAAGGGAGGGCGGGAAGACCAACAAGCACTTAAAAGGACAAGGAAACTAAGTTAAACGCTTCCTAAAAGGGAGTTAACCACTAACACAACAGCATAACACAAGGGAACACACTGGAGAGGACTAGGTCCTCTGACTTAAACGGGCCTAGCCTGCGAAAACAGTAGGGATACCACAAAACACTAAACTCTCAAAAACCTCACGCAACTATTCAGGTACAAAGATAGCGATCAAAATAGCTTTTGTCAAAAGGAAGACTGCTAAAATACTAAAAGTATATTAAAACGGGTACTTAGCCACAGCCAAGTGAGACCACGTCCTAACTCTACAAGCGGCAAATGAGATCTGGGGCTAGGGCGAGGTGCATCCTGAGATACCGGGTTAGCCCAGCCAATTAGAGACTTCGTGCTAGAGAAATTTGGCCGAGTCGGAGCCCTCCGAACCCGTGAGTAATGAATTTAGGCGAGATAGGACCACATAACATCAGTCATTTACAGCCACTTTTAAGAGAGAGATGACAAAAAGGCACAAATGTTGCAATACCAAGGATGCAGTGGAAGGGATTTAAGCTGACTTTCCAAATACAGTCCTTGAGGGGTATGGTAATGCTCAGAAGCACCCCTGCTCAGCAAGTAGTGCCGTACTATTGGAGATGGTGCCAGTAAATGAGATGGTCAAATTAACACAATTGTGAGTTGCAGAAAGAAAAACTATTCAAAGTATGGGACCTTCTTAAAGACCATGAGTGTGGTTCTTTATAAGATACCACTTCCTGAAGCTGTAAGTGTTCTGTAGACTTCAGACAATGTGGATAATGACAGTGATTTCTGGCGTGTCTTGACTGGAAGGAACAGCCTGTACAGTACAGAGTCTGAATGTTGAATCATTATTGCACTTCCGTGCAAGAGATGGATTGACCATAATAAACAAAATGTTCAAATACAAGAAACTCATATGTATACCAGAGTACCTTAGGCTAAAGATCAATATCTGATTTTGTAGTCTTGTCCTCAGCCCTGAGGCCATACATTCTGATCACGCTAGGCAAAATAAGTTCTGAGTTGTCAACTGATCACCACTTGAGTTGGGTTGGTAACTGAAAATAACTCACCAGACTCAAGAAATCCAAAATTGCAAAGTGAATGTCCTGGAAATGCCTAGCAGCTTGTGTTTGTGTGCGTACGTGTGGGGATTCAGACACCACCTTGCTCATACCAAGCTGAACTGAGGAAGGCTACCAGCCACAACTGCTGAGATACCAGACGACTAGAGGCCTCTGAGCTTCCTAAACAACATAAATTGCCTGTTTTCTTGATTATTTTTTAATATTTATTGCTTATTCTTACAATTTATTGTTTGCTGTCTACTGCTGTACTATATTTTATTGCTATAAATGAATTTGCACTGTTGTACTGAAATTGTCTGCCTTAATGGGTCTGTTAAATCACTTTTTGCTACTGTTTTCACTGTTTGTAAAGTATTTAATGGAAATTTTCCCTGTTTGTAAAGCATCTGTTTGTTCTGCCCCCCCCCCCCCACACACACACACACACAAGGAGTTGTAACTGAATTATTTGCAGTTAAAACATTCTTTAGTCTCCTTGTTCTTTTTTTGCTGTTTAAAACATTTAGTGTCTCACTGCTGTTTTTGTGCTGTGGTAAACGTTTTAGTGTTTTCAGCCTAAAATAGTGTAGCTAGTAGCATAGTCCAGATACAGGTTTGCTGTATCTGTGCCTGTTTGTAATGGCTGTTAGTTCTGAGCATATTTTCCAGGCCATCTTGGATTGGAAAGGGGCCTTCTGCACTCTAGTGAGAGGATTGTGCCGATTGGTACCTGGCTGGTAAAGGTTGGCTGGTCTAGGGCTTGGAGTAAGCATCTCATTGGTTCTTCTGAGCTTTTTTTTAAAGTTTTTTTAGGTTTTAACTTTCCGGTATTTAAGCTCCACCCTTGAGTGGGTTTCTGCTTGTTCATACCGAGCAGAACTGAGGAGGACTTCCAGGCGCAAATCTGTGCTGAGATTCCAGATGACTAGAGGCCTCTGAGCTTCCTAAAAAACATAAGTTGCCTATTTTCTTGATTATTTTTTACTGTTTATTGCTTATTCTTTCTATTTATTGTACTTGTTATTGTCTGCTGCCTATTTTTACTGTATTTTATTACTGTACATGAAGCTGCACTGTTGTACTGCAATTGTCTGCCTTATTGGGCCTGTTAAATCACTTTTTTTACTGTTTTCACTGTTTGTAAAGTATTTACTGGAAATTTTCCCTGTTTGTAAAGTATCTGTTTGTTCTGTCTCTCCCCCCCCCACACACAAGGAGTTATTTGCAGTTAAAAACATTCTTTAGAGTCTCATTATTGTTCTTTTTTTTTTTTTTTGCTGTTTAAAACATTTAGTGTCTCACTGCTGTTTTTCTGCTGTGCTGAACATTTGTTTAGATTCTGAGCCTAAAATAGTGTACTAGTACCTGCCAGGAGCAGCCTTAGGTCAACTGGTGCCCTAGGCAAAAGGGCTCCACAGCGCCCCTCACCACACCACCCAGTGCCCCCATCCTGGTCTACCTACATTAAATAAATACTGAAAAAGCGCCCCTGCTAGAGCGGCGGCCGCCTAGTTGGCCTATGCCTAAGGCCGGCCACATCTGGGCCTGTTTGTAGTAGCTCTTTGTTCTGAGCACATTTTCCAGGCCATCTTGGATTGGAAAGGGCCCTTCTGCACTCTAGTGAGAGGATTGTGCTGATTGGTACCTAGCTGGTAAAGGCTGGCTAGTCTAAGGCTCGGAGTAAGCACCTCATTGTCTCTTTTAGATTTTTTTTTTTTAAGTTTTTTTAGGTTTAACCTTCTTGTATTTAAGCCCCACCTTTCAGTGGGTTTCTGCTAATTTGCACAGCACCACACACTGCTCCTCAATTGTACGCCATAGCCAGATAGATAATTTTGACAAATTTTCCCTTAGATACAGCTGTATCCTTTTAATGTAGTCCTCATCTTTAGCATATTTTTGGGCAAAGAGGCATTACTAGTGAAGCTTTGTAAGCACCCATTCTGATAACAGCCTCAGTCGTTTTTCTGTGGTCATGCTCTACTGACTAGTTTAGCACTAAGCCTAGCTGCTGAGGTACTAACACACCTCACCCACTAGTTATTCCTGTGTGTGACCCTTTTTCATAGGTAGGTACTAGGCTATTGGCCTGGGCCTATATAAGCCTAGCAAAAAAGGTACTCTGGCTTTTGCCACCCAAGAAAATTTTTTTCCTGTGCCAGTGTCGAGCAGAGCCACAGAAGTGATCCCTGGGGTGAATTTCTTATCTCCCATCCAATCATCAAGATTTTTCTTGAAGAGTGCTAATGAGGAGCTTTGTTATTCACTTTGTTTGATACAGATAGGTAGTTTGTTCCAGAGTATGGGAAGTCTCTGGGACAGGAATCTATCCCTCCAGCATGTTCTGTTTATTTTGGTGACAAGGTTTAGGTCCCTACAGCATGTAGCTCAGAGAGATTGGGATTTCTTTAAGTGGAGCATGTCAAACAGCTCTGGGTTTGACATAGCTTTGTAAGTTAGGCAGAGATCGCCTTTGAGTAGGTGATATGCGAAGCTGTAGTTTTTTGAGACTATCAGTGTAGGGCATCTGTTTGAGGCTGGTAATCCTCGTTGTGAGGTATTTCTGTGGCCTTTCCAGTTGTTGTAGATGTCTTGTGAGGTACATACCAAAAGGGGTGCTGTATTCTATAATGAGTCTAATGAGTGACGAGTAGAGGGGAAAAATGACTTATTTTTTCCTGGATGAGAAACCTTTTGTGATGAGGTGTGCCACATAGAAGGATTTCCTGACTACTGTGGTGATGTGATTATCAAAGGAGAGACTACTGTCCACCTGTGTCCCAAGGTCTCTCATCACACTTTCAGTGTTGAGTAGATTACCACCTATGTGGTAGTTCATGGGTACACTTGTTACCAAAAGGGATGACAATGCACTTTTTGGCATTGAGCTTGAGGCCATGGCTTTGACACCAGGCATCTGTCTCAGGGAGGCCCTTTTGTGGGATGTCCACATTGTTAAGCATTTCGATTATGGCTCCTAGTTTGCAGTCATCTGTGAACTTCATTAGCCAAAGACCTTCTGCGTTAGCCTGTACTTCAGAGAAGTAGATACCAAACAGGAGAGGACCCAGGACTAAACCCTGTGGTACTCCACTTGTCACTGGTCTGCAGTCAGATTTGGAGTCTGCTACTTTCACAGTGTGGGTTCTGTCAGTTAGCCAGTTGACAACCCATCTTGTGACATAGAGATTTATACCTAGTTTAGTGAGTTTATCTATAATTTCAGAGTGTGGGATGGTGTTGAAAGCCTTGGCCTGCCATATTCCTGTTTCTGACCATATAAAATTAACTAGCACTATGGATGGACAACATCCCACAATTTGTCCAGCCAGCTTGGTCGAAATGGGCATCGTGAGGCAGTGTAGCAATTGCCTCACATACACAGAAAGCCCTCTACTTCTAGTCCACACAGACTCAACATGTGAGAGATGCAACTATATTAAAAACCTTGAATCCATGCGGTCTCCCATGCCAGTCAGTACATGTGACACTGAGTAGGTTATCAGCATGCACACCTCACCACCTACTCCACCCAAACCTACATCACACATACCTACATATGCAGAGGTCCTCGACAGAAACTTGCCTATTCACCAGAGATCTCACAAACACAACCATGCAGTACATAATACATCCTCTGCAGAAAACAGAACACACAATAGCTCATGAACCAGTGTCTCACCTGTCAAGCCAATAAGGTTAACCAATAAAACTAACTTAGTTATAGGCAACTCCATCATGAGACCCACAGATGTCCCTCTCATAAGGCTGGATAAGGAGAAGGTCATAGTCAGCTGTCTGTCAGGTGCCAGGATTCTGCACATCATATATGTACTCAAGTCTCTCAACAACAGGTACTGTTATGACTCCATCATAGTCTATGTTGATGTATACAATTTGAGATGTACCTCACTGGGTTATATGAAGAGAGATATGATTGAGCTTCCAGAGTATGTGTGTCGGGAAGGTATGTCCCTAGTCTTAAGCAGCATTTACCTTCCCCTAGAATGATGTCTCAATACAAACAGAAAATGATTGGCTTAGTTTTTGGTGTCATCCTAAGGGGATTTGGCATCTGTCAGCCTGGGATGACATGATCGACAGACCTCAATGTTTTGCCAGAGATGGTCTTCATCTGTCACACCTGGGATTTCAGCTACTGACTAAGGCTCTTGCATCCCCGTTGTGCCTTTTTTAGGCAGTGTCACAAAGACAAAACTCCCGAAGTAAAACTACCAATCAAACATAACCTCAAGGTCATGCTGCTAAACACTAGGAGTCTAAACATGAAACTGTACTTACTGGAAGCAGTCCTCTCCCTGGAGGGTGCAGATATTGTGCAGTCATGGAGACCTGGTTCAAGAGTATGGACAGCACCCCAGCCGTACCTGGTTACACCTCCTTCCACATGTTCAGACCACAAACAGAAGGCAGGAAAAGTAAAGGAAGTAGTGTATCAATATTCTTCAAAGATATATACATCTCCAGATTGGTTAAACAATATGATGCCCTAGAGATACTTCAGGTGCAATTAACTGTTGGTAAGACACCTATTAAAGTCATTGCCAGCTACACAACCCACTCCATGAATCAGGACACCCACTTTGCCTATTTGGATCGACTTGAGTCTGTCAAGATACATCAGCCCATGGTTTTGGACGACTTTAACTACCCTAGCATTGACTGGGTGAATTACTCATGCTCAAACTCACCTGCCCAAAGGTTCCTTGACTTTGTCATCTCCAATGCCCTGGACCAGTTGGTTGACACCCCCACTTGGGGCGCCAATATCCTGAATCTGGTGCTTACAAATATGGAGACCAATGTAGCACCCCCACTGTGAGTTCATCCCTGGTGAGATCTGACCACAAATCAGTCTCATTGAAGTAACTATCATAGCTGATTCCTCCCAGCAGCAACTAGACTAAAAAACTTCTCCAAAGCAAATTATAACTTCTTACGAGATGGTACAAATAGCTTCACTGCACCCCCCCCCCCCCGAAACGGAACCGGTAACTATGCCAAGCTGTATGCCAATGCCCTATACAAGCACCTGTATAACTGCATTGACTCAGCAGTACCTGTTAGGACCAAAACAAGCTCTTCAAGGAAGAGCGAACTTGCCTGGTGGGCAACTGCCATTAACAGGCTTTACAATAAAAGGAACAAACTGCTGTCTAAGAGTAAGAAAGAGCAGGCTTTAAACGGGAGACACTCCCTCCTCAGCTTAAATAAGCAAATAAGATTTCTTGTGAAGTCCTCCAAGGCAAACTTTGAATCCAAGTTAGCTTCCTCAACAAAGGACAAACATAAGGGATTCTTTAGCTACATCTGTAACCTAAAAGGTAATGCCCACATGTGTGCCGAACTGGTAGTTAATTGTAACACATATACTGAGCCAATGGACATAGCTAACCTGTTAGCTGACAGGTTTGGTGACAACTTCACTCCCTTGTCCCCGCCACATATGCCTCATGACATCCCTACCAAATGTCCCCTACCATCTGTCTCTAAAGAACAGATCATAAACACCCTATCCAAGGCCAAAAACACAGCATCAAATGGGACCTGATAACATCCCAGGCTGCGTCCTACATGGGCTCAAACAAGAATTCGCATCACCATTGGGTACTCTTTTCAATCACAGTCTAAGCATCGGCTTCATCCCAGCTGAATAGAAAACAGTCACCATTATCCCCTTTCATAAAGGTAGTGTTTCTACTGACCCCAGAAATTACAGACATACTAGCCTGACTAGCCTTCTCTGCAAGGCCATGGAGAGAATCATCATAGACCTTATCAACAAAGATGTAGGTAATCTCCAAAACACTAGATCCTACCTAATTTGGATTTGTTAAAGGGAAATCATGCCTGTTAAACCTGGTGGACGACTTTGAGACAGTCACCAGAGCCTTGGATGAGGGGAAATCTTTGCATACAGCCTACCTAGACCTAGCCAAGGCATTTGACACTATCCCTTACTCAAACATCATTGACCAACTCTCCCAGCTAGATATCAACCTTTACATCGTAAGGTGGGTTTTGAACTAGCTCACTGAAGAACCCATACAGTCAAAATAGGGGAATCCACCTTCAACAGCAGACCTGTAACCAGTGGCGTTCCAAGGGATCTTTCCTGGGACCTCTACTTTTCGGAATCTATTTATCAGAAGTACAAGCTAAAACCAAGGAAATGTGGCTGACAAAGTTTGCTAACAACTGCAAACTGGGTGCTGTCATAGAATCTCCAAACAATGTCAGTATCCTTCAAGAAGGTCTTACACAAACAAATAACTGGTGTCAAGGTCATGGCCTCAAACTCGGTGCAAAAAATGTATTATCATCCCTTTCGGTAAGAGTGATGTTCCTGAAAATTACCACATCAATGGCAATACTCTACATACGCAGTCAGTGGTGAGAGATCTGGGCACTAAGGTTGACAGCAACCTTGCATTTGATCACCATGTTCCCACAGTGGTAAGAAGGGCATTCTATGTGGCTCATCTCATAAGTTAGAGCATTGCCTCAAAAAAATAAGTTGTTACCTCCCTGTACTCTTTACTCATTAGGCCAATAATGGTGTACAATGCCCCTTTTGGTATGTACCTTTCAAAGCACCTGCAACAACTGGAGAGACCATAAAGGTTCCTCAAAAGGAAAATTCAAGGTCTACAGGAGCTATCCTATGTGGATCGGCTGAAATCAGTCACTTTCTTCTGTTTTATACAGACTACTCAGAGGCGCTCTCTGCCTTGCATATAAGGCGATCTCTGACACTGCTTTAATGGAAATGCTGCACATCTGCAAGTCAAATGGCGCATGGGTTACTCGCTCTAAGGATTTAAATCTGGTATGTGACATCAATAGAACCTGCTGAAGGGACAGATTTGCCTCCCAGAAGTTACCACACCTTTGGAATAGACTACTACTTCACATCAGAGCACCTCACTGGCCCTCTTCAAATGCACTCTGGATGATTGGATGGGTAACTGTAAATTCACCCCAGGTGTTCCACCAGTGTCCTTCTTGGACAGGGGCAATAGGTATTGTTCGTGGTAACAAGGGTAAATTTGGCTAGGCGTAGAAGGGCCCTCAGGCTATTAGTCTAGTAACTTCCTATGATCCTATGTCCAGACATTCTCCTATATGCTGAGAGAGATCAAGAATGTCAAGTCAAAATGGTCCTTTTTCAAAAACCACAGTATCTGAACAGAGTAATAAGGAGGTCTGACTAAAAGATTGACAGTGCTTGCCGTGGCAAAAAAACTATGACCCACACATTGACAGAGTAGTGTAGGAAGCTGTCAAATAGTTTAATAGGTAATTACTAGACATACAGTCCAGGAGACCATTGAGGAGCCTTACCCAAATTTCCCAATTAAATGACTTGCTTATGGTCACACAGTAGGCAGATGAAAGCAGAAGGAATCAAATACAGCACCATGAGAAGTAACTCATTAACAGTTTGGTGCCTTAGTTTTCCACACCAACCTCAAGACTAATGACGTTAAAGAAAGAGGCCTGATGTACAATAACAGGTTCATAGGTACTTAGTAGACTGTTGATTTGTGGGGATCTTAAGAAACCTAGCTTTACAGTACTATAATAGTTTTAGTACTTGTATTTTGCATAAGAAAAATCCAGATATAGGCCAAAAAAATGATATGCTGATAGTTTTCATTTTTAAAGAGCAGGAGGGGAGTCTCCTGAATTGGATGATAGGTGTTGAAAAGGCAGAAGAGGAGCAAGTGTGGAACTTGCTGAAGTGAAAGGAACAAGTGTGAGAGGGTTTTGGTGAGGCCACACAGAACGGCATTCAGCTAGCCTCAAGTGGTTTTGACAAACAATCCCGCATCTCAACAAGCAGTGGGACACTGTCCATACTACCTTCAAATGGAAAAATTGTTGTGAGCTGGAAGGATCACTTTGAAGAACTTCTGAAACAATTTTCATGCTGTTCCTTGAGGCGAAATTGTCAGAAGTGTCTGTTGGACGGGGTCAGTATATGTACCTGAGGCCACAGACATGACCGAGCTGCATGTCTGAATGAGAAATGGTCATAAAAGCTTTTCGATGGATATTATCGGGCTGTCATAGTTAATGTGCCTTTTCAATGTTATCAGGAAAATGGGGATCCTCATTGCCAAAAGGGGAACAGGTGAGTGAGCTCCAATTAAAGAAGGCTGTAGCCTTCCTTGGCTGGAAGGAAGACTATGTTCAGTTGCTGAGCCTCTGATTAAATGTGGAAAACTGTAGAATCAGTTCTGATTTTAGAACATTGACTGAAATTTCTGGCATACAATGAAATGCCTCACTGCTGTCTGCGAATTGAATGCAATGAAAATCAGCACCTCTGAATCAGAAGCAGAGAGTCTCTCTCCCTCTCTCCAAGAAAAAAAATGTGGCTTGCTCTCCACAGGTGAGAGAGGAGCCATTTCAAATATTAAAGCAATGAAGTATCTTGGGATCTTGTTCACAACTGTGGGTAGAGTGGATTCAGACACTGGTGAGCAGATTGGTGCAGTGACAGTAGTACCACAGGTAGTGTATCAGACTGTCATGATAAACCAAGAGCTGAGGCAAAGGATAAAACAGGTCAGTCAGTGTCCTCATCCTCACCCGTAGTCATAAACGTTCAGTAGTAAACAAAAGGATGAGATCTTAGATACAAGAAGCAGAAATATATTTCCTTCCCGCAGTAGCTGGACTCACTCTGTTACAGGGAGTAGCTTGGCAGTCTGAGAGGATCTTGAAATAGAAGAGCTGCTTCTCCAGGGAGACAAGGAGTCAAGTTTAGGTAGTCTGGACACTTGGTGAAGATTATCCCTGGATGCTTTCTATAGGAAATGTACGAGAGATGACCCACTAGAAAGATGACTCGGGGAAGATTGAGGACATGCAGGAGATTGTCTCTCTCACCTTACAGAAAAATGCCTGGAGATCCTGTAGGATAAAGTTCGAGAGTATGCAAGTTGCTATGATTAAGTTAAAGACTTACACTATGGAAAAAATAGTGGAGCTAGTCTAGATCAGTACCATAGTGTGTTAACAGAAAAACAGGAATCTTACCCCCTCTTATTATGGAATGGATGGGTCCAGCATTGTGTGAGAGAAACTGCCAAGAAAGTTCACACTAAACAGGAAGCAGATTAAGTACGTGAATCTGCAAGCCCAAATCAACTGAAGAAGTTCTGGAGTTGCACACCCCACCCACAAAAAAAAAAACGAAACATTATTTTAAAGATCAGTTGGGTACCTGGAGCAACATCAAACATGTGATCATTGTAAACCCTAAGACTCCTATAATGTTTTGTAACAAAGCCACTCAGTATCATTTGCTATAGATAACAAATCAGAAAAGGAGAGGGACAGAATGCAGAATGGTAGTATAACTTAGTGAAGTGCAGAGAATGGGGCCTACTATTAATTCCATTGATAAAAAGAGGCATATCGGTTTGTCTGTGTGGAGACCATAGGCTCATGGTGAGTCAGACAGACTATATGGAAATGTACCTCTTGCCTATGGCAGAGAGGCTGATGACCTCTTTAAGTGAGGGGACAGTGGTTTCAAAACCTGTCTCAGCCTCATCCTTTCAGCAGGTGCTGTTAAGAAATAAATCCAAAAAGGTATTATTAACATGTGCAGAGGTGTATTTGGCTTAACTGGTTCCCTTTTGTGGGTGAGGTTGACCATGCCCATCTTCTGTACAGTTATGACAAATCTTATGAAGGACTTTGACAAATTGTCCAGATATACCACAAATTCAATCACAAAGAAAAAAAAAATAATAGAAGATACTGAGTTATGTGCAAAAGGTATTGAAAAGACTTCATCAAAATACTGAGGCCTAGGTATTCAAAGAAGACTTAGAACCATGCAAGCATGTTGCACCCTGTGTTTTCTATACTGCAAAAAATTACTGCAGTTCAGGAATATTGATGGTATTCAGGATTATACTAAAGATTCTGAATGATGTCCCTGTGCTGAAGAAGCAGAGAGCTACAAGTCAACATGATAGTGTAAGTGTCTGTTCACCATGAGCAGCTCTGTTCCACATATCTTCCAGCGGATTTACGTTTGGTTATTTATATCCTACATGTGCATCTGCTGCTAGATATTGCAGTTACCTTCTCTGAAACTAAAGATAGGACTGCGCAAGAATACAATGTGAAAGGATTGCCAGCAGTAAAACTAATCCATTTTACAGAGCAAGCATAGTGTGTGAGTGGTTTACAGCAGCAGCAGCATCTGCTGGAAAATATGCATTCTCCTTTACAGCTATGAAACTTCCAACTCCCATGACATAGTCGCATAGTTTACCCTGCTGCCATGCCAAACTGTGTTTGTTTAGCACAAACTGCCATGCTTGTTTTTCTCAGTGTGGTGGGTACAGACTAAACATTAAATGCAGCTCCATTGTAAAGTATATTATACTGACTTACTCTTCCCTGATGTGTTCTTATGTCATATTTTGAGGGAGAAATTTAGATTCACCCTAAGCAAAATAGCATACCAGGGGTCATTACTGTATTATGGTAAGGAGGGGGATCTTCTGCTGTGCACTCACCCATTGGCAAGAGCTGACCAGTACCACTGTGTTGGAGGGAGGACGGGGTACAATGTGGTAATAGTTTGGCTGCACTGTCAGAACTCTTGTTGGCATTTTCCTACTATGCAACAAATTTCCATTCTTTAAAGCATTAATATGGTGGTATGTCTACTGTGCAAGATATTATCAGTAGAAGGAGAGTCAGCACTGAAAGCCACAACATCACCAGAAGGTATGGTTACTCTATTAGGACATCACAAGTTTAACTACTCTGTGGTATGGTATAACAAGACTTCTCTGTGGCATACAGTGTTTATGAATAACACTCATAGTTAAAAGCTCCAGGTATGACATTTATAAAGAAACAAACTGAGTAACACACCCAAGTGATTAATAGAGGATTGTAGTCTTTGGCTGACAAAGTCAAGGCCATTATAAAAAATACCAGCTTCTTACCAGAGTAAAGATTTGAAACCAGTTTGTGATCTGGTAATCTGCTATTCAAAATGTATACAGAACATAACATTGCCCCATCTGTATAGACTTTTAGAAAGCTGAGTCTTGAGAATGTAAACAGCAAAAACAACGTGCTTTGAACAGATGCAAGAAACTTAACACTCATAGTTAAAAGCTCCAGGTATGACATTTATAAAGAAACAAACTGAGTAACACACCCAAGTGATTAATAGAGGATTGTAGTCTTTGGCTGACAAAGTCAAGGCCATTATAAAAAATACCAGCTTCTTACCAGTGTAAAGATTTGAAACCAGTTTGTGATCTGGTAATCTGCTATTCAAAATGTATACAGAACATAACATTGCCCCATCTGTATAGACTTTTAGAAAGCTGAGTCTTGAGAATGCAAACAGCAAAAACAACGTGCTTTGAACAGATGCAAGAAACTGCCAATGTGTGAGAACATTTGTGTACAGTGTGATTACAGAGTACTACTTGCTATGGGTTGTGATGTATCTCCTTATGGCACTGGAGCTGTAATTCAAGAGAGTGCCTAAGACGGAGGTACTTCCTACTAAGCTTGCATCCAGAGCTCTTACCCTTGCTGAAAATAAATATCTAAAGATAGAAAAATATGTTTTAGCTTTACTTTATGAATTTAGAAGCTAAACCAATTATTCTACAGAAGAAAATTCAAGATGATGACAGTTCATAGCTGCTGACCTTGTCTGAGAAACATAAATAGCCAAACAACCATAGCTATTCATATCCCAAATAAATTCCATTATTCTTCCAGTTTGTCTGCCATACAGAATATCATGCCTTTGAAACACACTGAAGCAAGAATAAGCTTTCAAAACATCCTTTGTCTGAAATTACTAATAAAGGGCCAGGAGCTATATATATATATATATATATATATATATATATATATATATATATATATATATATATATATATATCTATATTTATATTAGGAAAATTCCAGTAAATGTACAACAGGAAGACTGTATGACAGTTGGCAGAATGCCGTAAAGGATTTTGAAGTATGTGGTGGAAGGAAAACCCTCTTTTGTGTGTTTTTGCACGTTTTTGTGCATAGCGCGCCTAATTGGGTTTAAACTATTCCTGGCTCCACAGAGTCTGCTCTTCACTTTTTCCCTTAGAACTGCTCTATCTCTCAATTTAAACACCATATTTTCATTCTAAGGCCCTTCACTGGTCCAATTAAGTAATCCTACAAGTTAGCACTATTAAACCATAAGCACTACTTACTCTTATACTCTCTACGATTACCCTGTCCTCTGTTGGTCCGTCTTAAATTCAGTTTCCCTGTTACTCTAGCATGTCCAAAGGTCAGTCAATGGTTTCCCCTCCAGTCCAGCTGGTGAATCTGGGAATTTTGAGGCAATGTTACAACTGTCTCATGTACACGGACAACCCTCTCCTCCTCCAAACAGGTTCAAATATATGTGAGAGATGCAACTATTTAGCCAAACTGGAGGCTGAGCTCTCTCATCTCAAAACTGGTGTAACCAGTTAGGAGGAGAAGGTAACCTCACACAACACAATTCCAGTATCACATAGTCCCACCACATCAGCGAACCAAACACATAAATACACAAAAACATACTCGGAGGCTCTAAATAAAAATCTACCTAAGCAACAGAGACCTCCAAAGCAGACATCCAAGCAAACGCTACCTCAAAACAAAACACACACAACACATAACCCACAAAGTCAGTGTGCCAAGCAGCCACAGCCCTTAAGGCTGAATAACCCACCTGATACTCTTGTTATAGGTGACTCTATTGTCAGACACACTGACGTCCCGCTCACCAGGCTGAATAAAGAGAAGGTCATGGTGAGCTGCCTGTCGGGTGCTAGGATCCGACACATAACGCAAGCACTCATGTCACTCCAAAGCAAATACAAATATGACTCAGTCATTGTACCTGCTGGTGTGAATGACCTGAGAGGTACCTCCCTGGACTACATGAAAAGAGACATAGAGGAGCTCTCTGATCATGTAGCCTAGGCTGGTATGACCCTGACCTTGAGCAGCATCTTACCCTCACCTAGAATGATGCCACAGTACAAAGACAAAATGATCGATTTTAACAATTGGCTAAAGTTTTGGTGTCATTCAAAGGGGATCCAGTGTCTGTCAGCCTGGGATGACATGCTCGACAAGCCACGTTGCTTCGCTAGGGACGGCTTGCACCTGTGACCACTGGGCTTTCGGATATTGGCAAAGGCTCTTGCCACCCCCATAGTGCCTTTTTTAGGCAAGGCTCAAAAGTCAAACCCACCCCCATAGACAGCACAAAGAACAAGAAACTAAGGGTAATGCTGCTAAACGCCAGAAGTCTTAACCTCAAGATGCACGCACTCGAAGCTCTCCTCAGTATGGAGAACATTGATATCTGTGCAGTGACAGAAACCTGGTTCAAGGTTCCAGAGAGCACCCCAGCACTACCAGGCTATACCTCGTATCATGCTTTTCGGCCCCAAAACCCGGACCGAACCACAAAAGGAGGGAGAGTTTCCATATTTATCAAGGATATCCACACCTCCAGGTTAGTGGCATTGCACGAAGTATCGGAGACCATCCATGTGCAACTAACAATGGGCAAGACTGCTTTTCAGTTTATAGCATCCTACAGACCACCCTCTCAAAGTCAGGAATCCCATTCGGCTTTCCTGAAAACATTGGAGAACATGAAGATCTCTCCGAACACCATTATATTGGGCGACTTCAACTACCCAAACATTGACTGGGAGCACTACTCAAGCCCCAGCACCTTAGCCCAAAGATTCCTGGAAATTATAAACTCAAATGCTATGGAACAACTAGTCACCACTCCCACAAGAGGGACAACATACTAGACCTGATCATTACCAACATGGGGACTCTATGCTCCACACCAGAAGTATATCCCTCATTGGTAAGATCAGATCATAAATTAATTTCACTGGATGTCCACATCCCGACCCCACCCCCAGCCCAGAAAACCACAGTGAAAAACTTCTCAAAAGCGAACTTCTCACTTCTCAAAACTGAAGTGGAATCCTTCAAGGCCCCAGGGCCAGTGGAAACTACAGCCCAAACTGCAGCATCCTATATAAATGCATTCTACGGACATCTCCAGGAATGCATGGATCGTGCTATCCCACACAAAACCAAGACCCAGTCATTCAAAGGCAGGCATCCAGTCTGGTGGACCCCTGCCATAAATAAACTGTACAACAGAAGGAGGCAGCTACTACATGATAGAGCAAAATCCCTAATAGGGAAGGCATCTATGATCAGTACTAGCAAAAAATTACGATCCCTCATAAAATCCTCCAAGGCCAGCTTCGAGAGAAAAATTGCACAGGACACCAAAGACAATCATAAGGCTTTTTTCAGTTATGTTACAAACCTGGGATGCAACTCCCAGACTTGTTCTGAGTTGATTCTAAACGACAAAAAATACACTGAACCCATAGACATTGCCAATATCCTGGCAGACAGGTTCAGTGCAAACTTCTCCCCCCCCAAAAGAGCAAGTATCTATCCCGGCAGAGGGCTGCCTCCCAAACATCTCAGATGCTCAGGTGAAGGCTGCCCTCTCCAAAGCAAAAAACACTGCTTCCATGGGACCAGATGGCATCCCAGGTTGCGTCCTACATGAACTACAAGAGGAACTAATCCCTCAAATAAAACAGCTATACAATCTCAGCCTCACTACAGGATATGTGCCCACAGAATGGCGTACAGCAACAGTGGTCCCACTCCACAAAGGTGGAGCCTCTACGGACCCTGGAAACTATCGCCCCATAAGCCTGACTAGCTTAGTCTGTAAGGCTATGGAGAGGATCATCATGGAGCTCATAAACAAAGACATTGGGGACCTACAGACACTAGATCCTACCCAGTTCGGCTTTGTCAAGGGCAGATCCTGCCTTTTGAACCTGGTTGACTTCTTTGAAACAGTCACCAAAGCCATAGATGAAGGGAAGGTAGTCCACACAGCCTATCTGGACCTTGCAAAGGCATTTGACACAATACCCCACTCGGGCATCATAGATAAGCTATCCAGCTAAAATATAAACCCCTATGTCACAAGATGGGTCGCAAACTGGCTCAAAGACAGAACCCACAGAGTGAGAGTTGCTGGAGCCATGTCAGACTCGAAACCGGTCACAAGTGGCATCCCACAGGGTTTTGTCCTGGGACCACTCTTGTTCGGTATATACTTTTCCGAGGTACAGGCAAACGTGGGAGGACTATGGCTCACCAAGTCCGCAGACGACTGCAAACTGGGCGCCATAATCAACTCTCCAGCTGACACAAACATCCTTCAAAAAGGTCTCACAGAGACAGATAACTGGTGCCAGCGCCATGGTTTAAAGCTAAATGCCAAAAAATGTATAGTCATACCCTTTGGCAAAAACAATGTGCCCACAAATTACCACATAGGCGGAAACCCATTAAGTACAGAGAAAGTTATTTGGGACCTGGGGACCCAAGTTGATAGCAATCTCTCCTTTGAAAACCACATTGCCAAAGTGGTTAGAAAGACCTTCTACATAGCCCACCTCATCACGAAGGGTTTCACATCTAGATCAAGAGAGGTAATCGTGCCCCTTTATTCATCCCTCATCAGGCCCATCATAGAATACAATGCCCCTTTTGGGACGTACCTTTCCCGACACCTGCAGCAATTAGAAACACCCCAAAAGTATCTCACCAAGAGGATCAAGGGTCTCAAACAGATGCCATATGCTGCTCGGTTAAAAAAACTCCAGCTCTACTCAGTTGCATACTGCCTACTTCGAGGCGATCTATGCCTGACATACAAAGCTATGTCAAATCCAGAATTAATGGACATGCTCCACCTCAGTAAATCTAAATCCCTTAGAGCCACACGCTCGAGGGACTTGAACCTCAGCACAGAAATAAATAGAACTTGCTGGAGGGACAGGTTCATAACCCAGAGGCTCCCTTTGCTCTGGAATAGAATTCCAGTTCATGTGAGGCACAGCACCTCACTGAATCTCTTCAAGAAGAATCTCGATAAGTGGATAGGGGATCGTAGGTTTGTCCCAGGGATTACTCCCGTGTCACTATTAGACAGAGGCACAGTAAACTAAACCTTAAAAAGGGCACATTATACTCAAATCAAGGGGTGGCGTAAGCCATACAGAATTGGGCTAGGCTTATAATTGCCCCAGGGCAGATAGCCTAGTATGAACCTATGAACCTATAAGAAGGCAAGAGTATAAAAGTGTTTCATATTCAAATATGTAACTTCTCTTTCACCCTAGGACAGATTTTCTTTGAAATTGGAGTTATAGTGTTTTTAAAACTGAGAGGGTATGTTTTGAAAGAAGTTTGTTCTGGAGACCAAAGATCAGTGAAAATGGAAACGTTTAGCATGTAATTTTGCTTGATTACTTAAAATAGATAGTAGTGTGAAATAAATCTGTAATGAATGTAAAATTTACCCATATGGAACAAAAGTTGTGTCATGAGTTCTGCGGCAGCTATGGGGGTGTTTCCAGGTAAGTGATGCTAAAGACTGAATATTAATTTATTATGCCCTTTGAGTAATATGATTATTATTGTAGTTGATGAATATTCAGAATGGTTAGAAGTGTTTAGAATGCCAGAACTCCTGAAGTCTAACTGGATTCAGAGATATAATGCACACTGTGCAGGGACAGTGTACAGGGGTAATGCAGGTAAAGGTTTGTGTGCAATTCAGAAGCACGTCCCAAACAATGTGTGCCATCTGTCATTGTGTTATGTGCTGGAACACAGAAATGTGCAGTGATGGTATGGAAAGTATTCTAGGCCTATATCTAACAAATGGTACATAATTCAGAGAGAAAGCAACCCTATATACCTTGTTCTTTGAAGCTCATGGTGCTTCTGTTCAGAAGATCAGGGCTATCATTAGCTTAAGCCCTGATATTCATATGACGTATCATTTTGTGATGTATATGCGCATGTATCATTCCCTAGATGGTATGTGCTACCATCATAAGCCCAACAAAATACATGCAACATATATGTCATAGCTAAATAAAGCTTCTTAATGGAGATCTTTTCCACGTATGTTTGTAAGTATATACAAATATATAAAGAACTATCCAAGAAATCCAATATGCTTGCTTGTAATACTGGAAGTACAGCTGCTTGACATGCTGGGCAAGTACATTGACATCTGCTACCATCCAAATGGGAGTCGATACTGTCACAGAGATACATTCTGTTTAAATCAGTGTGACAGTGCACCACAGTCCTGTATAAGAGAAAGCACACCCCCATTGTGTCAGTATCATAGTACCACTGCTCATCTACTGCAGCTCTCTGTGGGCATATCTGCCACACCTGTCTAACAATAGTAGTAACAAGACTCTGAACATGAACTTCAGCAAATGCTAGGAGAATGGAATGCAAAATTGAAGGCACAAGAAGAAGAAACTTGAGTACTAACAATACATTTGTCATGACAGTAAATAGGGAAATCAGAAGAAGCTGAAAATAATTGAGATGGAAGAGAAAATAGTGGAAAAGGTTAACAACTTCATGTAGCTGGGAGGGATGGCTGAGGAGAAGGTAAGCCTGAACGAGGAGGTATAATCTTAGAACTAGAAAAGCAGGAGTCAACCAGCACAGAATTGTGGGAGTAGTGTGTGATAAAAGAGTGCCAAAAAGATGAAAAGCAAAGTGTACAAAACAGTAGAGCAATCAGTATTACTGTATGGTATGGAAACCTGGGAAGTTACCTTCCAAATGGGAGGCACTTGAAGAATCTAGACATGATGGAATTTTATTTATGTAATTTTATTTGTATTTGTTAACCAGGGCAGAGAACTGATCTTCATGGATCTTTTTCAGACTCAGACAGGGAGCTGTGACTGGTTAAGTGACTTGCGCAAAATCATACAGTTATGCAATGGAGGCTGTGGGATCAAACCCTGGGCCACTGGACCACAGGAAGCAACTCTTGAACAGTTCCTTAATCCTCTGCACCTATTTCTAGGCAATACAATGCTTGAGGTGTGTCTCATGATGCACTTTGTGCATGTATGAGGAAAGACCTGCAACAGTCAGGTATTGCTTAGCCCTTTAAGTTACCCTCCCCTACTCCTTACTATTTGCTAAGGATCTGGTGTAATGGATAAGCACTTTCCTGTCATCTTTGTTCCTGGCCTGATGGATTTGGGCACCCTGAGACATAGGATAATAGGATCTTAGCAGGTTACTAGGTTAATGGCCCCAGGGCCCTTACAAGCCTAGCCAAATTCAACCCATGTTCCTAAGGGCATCTGGTTCAAGCAGACACTAAACTCAGCACCTAATTGCCTCTGTCCAAGAAGGACACAGGTGGCACCCCTGGAGTGAATTTCCAGTTACCCATCCAATCGTCCAAATTGTGGTTAAATAGGGCCAATGAGGGGGCTTTGTTTAACATGAATAGGAAGCTTGTTCCAAAGGTGGGGCAACTTCTGTGAGAGAAATCTGTCTCTGTAGCTTGTTGTGTTGATGTGACACACCAGGCTAAGGTCCTTTGAGCAGGTCACCTGTATGCCATTTAACTTGCAAATGTGCAGCATTTCCATTAAAGCTGGGTCAGAGATTGCTCTATATGCAAGGCACAGGTCACTTCTGAGCAGTCTGTACAACACACCGTAAAGTGTCAATGATTTTAGTCTGTCTGCATAAGACAGATATTGAAGACCCTGAATTTTCTTTATAAGGAACCTTTGTGGTCTCTCCAATTGCTGCAGGTGTTTGGAAAGGAACATACAAAGGAAGCTTTGTACTATATTATTGGCCTAAAGAAGGAAGAGTACAGGAGGGTTATAACCTCTTTTTTTCTGGAGGCAATGCCCTTAACTATGAGATGAGCAATATAAAATGCCCTTCTTACCACTGTGGGGACATGGTGATTGAAGTTAAGGTTGCTGTCAATCTGCGTGCCCAGATTTCTCACCACTAACTGTGTGCTTAGGGTACTGCTGTTGATGTGGTAATTTGCAGAAACATCACCTTTGCTAAAAGGGGTGATAATGCATTTTACTGCATTACATTTAAGACCATGACTTTGGCACAAGTCATTAGTCTGTGTAAAACCTTCTTGCAGGATGTTGACATTGCTAGGGGTTTCACTGATCGCTTCCAGTTTGCATTAATCAGCAAGCTTTGTCAATCACAGTCCTTTAGTTTTAGCCTGTACTTCTGAGAAGTAGATTCCAAACAGTAGGGGTCAGAGAGCCGATCCCTGTGGAACACCACTGGTTACAGGTCTGCTGGAGGAGGTGTAGTCCCCTATTCTGACCGTATGAGTTCTATCAGTGAGCCAGTTTGCAACTCACCTGACAATATATGGGTTGATACCTAGCTGGATGAGTTTATCAATGATGTCTGAGTGGGGGGTTGTGTTAAAGGCCTTGGCTAAGTCTTGGTAGGCCATATGCACAGATTTGCCCTTGTCTAGGGCTTTGGTGACTGTCTCAAAGAAGTCCACCAAGTTTAGCAGGCATGATCTCCCCCTGACAAAGCCAAACTGGATGAGGTGGAGCATTTGGGCTAAACTGGATGGGGTGATGGTGTAGTAATTCCCTCATGTTCACTGACAACCATTTAATTTTAGAACAGGCAAAGAGTGTGTGAGAAATGTAGACACACAATGTCATTAGAGGGAAAGCTCTTACATATACAAATGAAAAAAAAATGCAAACCAGGTTGTTAGCATTGCACCCAAAACGTTCACTAACAACAAGGAACAAACACATAGACCCACATATCTACCCAAATATCCAAGACCTCCTAAAAGCATGTCTCAGTGGCCCAGCGCACACTCAAAAAAGACAGCACCTCACACAACACATAACTCTGAAAATCACAATTGCCCTGCTTCCAAGCATATACAACAACACACCACACAACCAAGCATTCTAGTTATTGTGGATTCCATTGAAAGACATACTGCTGTCCCTATTACCAGGCTAACCAAGGAGAAGATTGCAGTGAGCTTGTCTGTCTGGAGCTAGGGTCTGCCAGATCACTCATGGTTTAAAGACCTAAGCGCATAAGTGCCAGTATGACACCGTCATAGTCCATGTGGGCATAAATGACCTAAAACATACCTCAATGGACTATATGAAGAGAGACATGATGGAACTCTTTGAATATGTGTCCCAGGCAGGTATGAATTTAGCCTTGAGTAGCATCCTGCCTTCACCAAATGATGATGCCACAGTACAACAGTTGGCTTAGTCTGTAGTGTCAAAACAAAGGGATCCAATATCTGTCAGCTTGGGGAGACATGATCGACAAACCATAATGCTTTGCCACAGATGGTTTGCACTTGTCACCCGGATACTGGCAAAAACCTTATCTATCCCCATAGTACCTTTTTAGGCCATGCCAAGGTGTTAAACCTCCCAACATAACAAAAACCACTCATGACTACCTAAAGGTACCTCTGCTCAATGTTTGGAGTTGAAATAAAAAAACTGCAATCCCTGGAAGCACTCTTCACTCGGGAGAATACAGACATATGTGCAATCACAGAAACATGGTTCAGAACCACAGAAAGCACACCAGCAATCAAAGGCTACAATGCTTTTCATACATTTCAATCCCCCACAGCTCAAAATAAAACAAAGGGAGGAGGTGTCGCAGTGTTCACAAAGGACAAGTACACTGCTAGACTGGTCCAACAACTTGACTCGCTTGAGCTTCTCCATGCAAACTAAACTTAGGTGCAACTCCCTAAGATATCCTTGCTAGCTACAGATCCCTTAACACGAGTCTGGAAAACCACACCTCCTAACTAAACCTACTGAAATATTTTAACATTCAGCCTAATACCATACGTATGGGTGACTTCAACTACCCCTCCATAAACTGGGAGACTTATATAACCCATAATTCACTTGCTTGGAGGTTGTTGGTCTTCGTCAATGCATACACACTGGAACAACTAGTTAGCTCTCTAACTAGAAGTGCAAATATCTTAGGAAGTTACTAGGCTATTGGCCCTGAGGCTGTTATAAGCCTAGCCAAGAGTTTAGCCCATGCATAGACAAATCAGCACCGATGCCCCTGTCCAGTCCCCGGGCATGTATTTTCTATTTCCCATCCAGTTATCCAGATTGCACTTAAAAAGGGATAAAGAGGTACTCCGCTTGACATGGAGAGGGAGTTCATTCCATAGATGAGGGAGTCTCTGGAACACAAATCTGTCCCGTCAGCAAGTCCTATTGATGTCATAGACCAGGTTGAGGCTGCGTGTGTGGGTTACTCGAGTGGACCTTGATTTGCGGATATGCAACAATCCCATCAAGGCGGAGTCCAAGATCGCCTTGTATGCCAGATAAGAGGCTACCTCTGAGGAGTCTGTATGAAACTGAGTAGAGGGATAGGGTTTTAGCCCATCTGTGTATGGTAGATGTTTGAGGCCCTCGATCCTCCTGGTGAGGAACCTCTGTGGTCTCTCCAGCTGTTGCATGTGCTTTGCGAGGTACATGGCAAATGGGGCATTGTACTCAATAATGGGCTTTATAAGGGAAGAATACAAGGATGCTATGACCTCCTTGTCCCTGGATGAGATACCCTTACTTATGAGGTGGGCCATGTAGAAAGCTTTCTGTACAATGGAAGCAACATGGTGGTAAACAGTCAGGCCGCTATCAATCTGTGTGCCCAAATCCTTCACAACTAACTGCGTGCATAGAACGTTATTAATGTGATAATTTGTGGGGACATCTCTCTCCCCAAAGGGGATGATGATGCATTTTTTGTATTCAGCTTGAGGCCATGTTTCTGGCACCAGTCATTTGTTTGGGTGAGACCCTCTTGGAGGATGTCCATGTCACTAGGGGAATTGATGACAGCTCCCAACTTGCAGTCATCTGCAAACTTTGTCAGCCATAGCCCACTGGTTTTGGCCTGTACCTCAGAAAAGTATATCCCAAATAACAGAGGCCCTAAGACAGAACCCTGGGGCATGCCACTCGATACGGGTCAACTGCTTGAGGTGGCTTCCCCTATTTTGACTAGGTGGGTTCTGTCAGTGAGCCAGTTGCTACCCATCTGATATCATATGGAATGATGCCTAGTTGACAGAGTTTATCTATTATGCCCCAGTGGGGAATAGTGTTGAAGGCTTTGTCCAGGTCAAGGTAGGCAGTATGCACTGTCTTCCCCTCATCCATAGCTTTTGTGACTGTCTCAAAAAAGTCGACCAAATTTAACAGACATGATCTCCCCTTGACGAAGCCAAACTGTGTGGGATCGAGTGTTTGGAGGTTGTCAATGTCCGTGTTTATGAGGTCCATGATAATCCGTTCCATGGCCTTTCAGATCAGGCTAGTTAGGCTTATGGGGCTATAATTTCCCAGATCAGTGGATGCTCCACCTTTGTGTAAAAGGGATGATAGTGGCTGTCCTCCACTCAGCTGGGACAAAACCAGTACTCAGGCTTTGGTTGAATATGGTGCCTAATGGTACTGCAAGTTCCTGCCTCAGTTCATGTAGGATGCAGCCTGGGAAGTTATCAGGTCCCATGGAGGCTGTATTTTTTGCCTTTAAGACAGCAGTAATGACCTGATCTCTAGATATAAGAGAAAGGGGGCAGGTACTTGGAATGTCCTGATTACTGATGGGGGGGGGGGGGGGCAGAGGGGTGAAATGTTTGCTGAATCTGTCAGCCAGCAAATTTGCTTTATCTATGGCATTTGCATATATGGTGTCTTTGATCATCAGTTCTGAACAGATCTGGGTGCTACCTTTGAGATTACGGACATATGTGAAGAAGGCCTTACAATTGTCTCTAGTAGATGTGGCCAATTTGGACTTGAAGTTTGCTTTGGAGGATTTCACTAGTGCTCTTATTTGCTTGTTTAGGCTAAGGAGACATTGCTTCCAAATGGGCACCTACTCCTTCTTGGTCCTGGTCAGCAAATTTTTTCTTCTGTTATAGAGTTTATTTATTGCAGATGTCCACCAGACAAGTTTACTCTTCCTTGCGAAGGATGATTTAGTCCGGTCAGGTATTCCTGATTCTGTGCATCTATATAAATGTTTCTATAGTAATTTGCTATAGTTTTGGATACTGGTGCCAGTTCCTAGAGAGGGGTAGGGGTTTTGAAGCTGTTTATACCATCCCTCAGGAGGCTGTAATCGGCTTTGGAGAAGTTTTTTTGATTGACCCTAACTAGAGGGGGTCGGGGGAGATGGTGACTTTAAATGAGACCACTTTACAGTCGGATCTTACAAGAGAGGATGATACTGCTGGGATGCTACAGTGGCTACTCATAAATACCAAGTCCAAGATATTATCACCTCTTGTGGGGGTATCGACTAGCTGTTCCAAAGCATTTGCATTTACAAAATCGAAAAATCTCTGGGTATTTGTGTTCTGGCATGAGTAGTTCTTCCAGTCTATGTTTGGGTAGTTAAGGGTCGAATCTTGATAGATTCGAAGAGGTCTAGATAGGCAGTCTGGGCATCTTGGGGGCCGGTAGCTAGCTATTATTTGTATAAGGGTCTTGTCAATAGTTAACTGAACCTGGAGTGTCTCCTGTGCGTCATACTGTTTGACCAGCCTGGAGGTGTGCATGTCTTTAATATATATTGAAACTCCACCTCCTTTGGCTTTACCACCCACAGTTTGGGGTCTGAATGTATGATAGGATGAGTAACCAGGTAAGATTGAGGTGCTCTCTGCAGCTTTGAACCAGGTTTCTCTGACTACATAGATGTCACCATTTTCCAGGGTTAGGAATGCTTGCAATTAGTGCAGTTTTGTGTTTAGACTCCTAGCGTTTAGCAGCATGAATTTTAATTTGTGTTTTGTTGAAATTTTTATGTTAGTAGTTTTAACCAACATAGCAGACCTAGTACTCACGAACATGAGAGGATGCTGCTCCCTCCATAAATTAACTCCTCCCTGGTAAGATATGACCATTAAACGATGTCCTTAAACATTAAAACTAACCCTCCCTGGTAAGATCTGACCATTAAATGTCCTTAAATATTAAAACTAACCCTGAGCCCCCATCAAACTCCAAACCTGTTAATTACCTTGCTAAGGCCAATTACCTCAAACTAATTGACAGCTTATTACACTTCCAAACCCAGATAACACTAAGGCCTACTCTAAGCTGTACACAAAAGCACTGTGCAACCACATTCATAGCTGCATAGAGGAGGCAGTACCTATCAGAGTCAAACTTATGATTACTGGTCAAAAATAAACCACTCTGGTGGACCCCTAGCATAAATAGGTATTCAACAAAAGGAAAAAAAATCCTCTCCAAAGCCAAGGAGGAACAGACAAAATGACCCTCACCCATTTAAACAAATTATAGAGCTGGTTAAATCTCCCAAAGCAAACTATAAGGAAAGACAGCCTCCCAGGTGAAAGCTAACCATAAGGCTTTTTTTAATTATGTTCATAACCTTAGGCGGGAAATGCTCAGCAGTGTGCAGAGTTAATAATTATTTACACTGAGCCTGAAACTATAGCAAACCTTCTGGCCAACAAGTTCATTTCACCCCCCCCCCATCACCTCCTACCACACCCAAAGAAATACCTACAACCATCCCTCTACTATTCATTATGAGGAAATGGGTCCTTACTGTGCTCGCTAAAGCAAAAGACACAGCCTGCATAGGTCCCAACAACATTCCAGGATGCTTCTTAAATAGCTTAAGGCAGAATTTATCAGGGCCTTTAGCAACCCTCTTTAACCACAGCCTCAGGACTGCAACAGTCATCCCTCTGCATAAGAGGGGCCAATCAACTGACTCAGCTCTACAGATCGATAAGCTTGACCAGTCTTATTTGGAAAATCATGGACAGAATTATAATGGACATAATCAGTAACTACATAGGAACTTTCCAAAAACTGGACCATACCCAATTTGGCTTTGTAAAAGGGAGGTCTTGCCTGCTTAGTTTGGTGGACTTCTTCGAGAAAGTCACCAGGACCATGGATGGTCCATAAAACGGTACATACCACTTATCTAGACTTGGCCAAAACTTTCAAAACAATACACCACTCTGGGATCATAGATAAAGTTAGTGAGTTAGGTATAACCCCCTACATCATCATATAAACAGCCAGCTGGCTCACTGACAGGACACATGTTGTCCAGATAGGTGACTCCACTTCCGATAAGAAATTAGTCATGTCCCACAGATTTCAGTGTTGGGACCCTTCCTGTTTGATATATACTTCTGTAAGTGAAAGCCAAAGTTGCAGGCCTCTGGCTCACCAAGTTCGGTGATGACTGTAAGCTGGGAGCAATCACTGAACCCACAGACAATGTTGACATCCTACAAACAGGGCTAAAAATGACAAACATCTGGTGCCAAAACCATGGTCTGAGACTAAATGCTAAAAAAGGCAAGTCAAATATCCCTGCAAATTGTAATATTGATAGCACACCCCTAAAAGTAGACAGAGTGGTGAGGAAACTGGGAACACAGACAGACAGTAACCTAAACTTTGACCACCGGGTCGCTACAGTAGCGAAGAAAGTACAGTTGTGTACACCTACCATAAATGTAGATGTTAGAGTGTCTTCACTGTTGCAGTCATGACTGTAGGGTTCTCCCCTGCCGGCAGGCAGCCCTCGGTCGGCCAGAATTCCAAAGTCTGGGTCCGGCATCGGTTGTTCAACTCTGCTCCCTGACGTCAGAGCGCCAGGAGTATAAAGCTGACAACCGACGCCATCTTCTCCAGTTTTTCTTGCCCCAGATGTCAGGAATCCCAAAATGAAAATGGTCCCAAAACCTTTGCAAATACACCTCAGAAGAATGGTGAAAAAAAGGAACCACACAAAAGTAAAAATAAGAGGGGACAGGAGGGAGGGAAACCCAGACTGCAACAGTGAAGACACTCAAACATCTACATTTATGGTAGGTGTACACAACTGTACTATGTTCATCGTGTTTCACTGTTGCAGTCATGACTGTAGGGTAGAATCCCAAAGCTGAAAGAAAGGGAGGTGGTCATAAAGAAGAAGGGGAGGCTAAAAGGCCCTGCAAGACTGCAGAGGCAAAGCCTGCCCTAGACTTAGAGTACAGAGGCAAATTGTAGTGCTTAGAGAAAGTTGCAGCTTCCAATATGTCCTTGGTAGGAACTCCCCTGAGGAAGGCTGCAGAAGTGGCAGCAGCTCTGGTGGAATGAGTCCGTATGGTCCCTGGGATTTGCTTTGCATGGTGTGAATAACAAAATCTGATTCCATGAGCAATCCATTTAGAAATGGTTTGTTTAGAAATGGCTTTACCTTGGGAACTTGAAGCATAAGAAACAAACAATTGTTCAGATTTTCTGATGTCCTTGGTTCTGTTCAGGTAAAAATGTAGCTGTCGATGTACATCCAAGGAATGTAAAATCCTTTCCCCTTTATTTTGAGGAGTGGGGAAAAAGGTTGGCAAGTGGATAGTTTGATTTAAAGCCACTTTGGAAACCACCTTAGGCATAAAGGTCGGATTAGTCCTCAAAGATACCCTGTCTTGATGAAAAATAATATAAGGTTCCACCGCCATAAGAGCTTGTAACTCTGAAACTCTCCTGGTAGAGGTTAGTGCCAACAGGATAGCTGTCTTCCAAGATAAAAACTTGATGTCAGCAGAAGCGGCAGGCTCAAAAGGAGGCAAGGTTAGTTTTTCCAAAACATAATTGAGATCCCAAGCAGGAATAGGAGGAGATCTAGGAGGTCTTAAGTTCTTAGCTCCTCTGAGGAACTGTCTCATGAGCTGGTGGGAAAAGATGGGAGGGTCTGTATTATAATGAGCAGAAATAGCTGAAGCATGGATCTTAATGGAAGAGAAAGAGAGACCCTTATGTAAGAGATCCATCAAGTAAAGTAGAATTAAAGTAATGTTAGGAAGAAGAGGATCAGAATCCTGAGCCTGCATCCAGGAACAAAATCTTTTCCATTTTCCCGCATAAGATTTCCTAGTGCTAGGATGTCTAGCTTCCAAAATGACATCCAAAACCTGCTTGGGTAGGAAAGAAGAAATCAAAGGCCCTGGATTAACCAGGCTGCCAGGCTGAGAGTTCTGACATGAGAGTGTAGAACCTGACCATGATGTTGGGACAGAAGGTTCGGAGACTGAGGTAAAATCCAAGGGGGCTCCAGGCATAGGTTTATTAGAGTTGGATACCAAAACTGCTGAGGTCAATTTGGAGCCAACAAGATTATCATCTTGGGTTTGTCCGGTTTTATCTTCAATAAAACTTATGGAAGAGGTAGAGGCGGAAAGGCATATCCCGAGAGGTTCCTCCAACTGAATGACAGGGCATCCACTTTCCAAGCCTCTCTGTGGAATGTCCTGGTGCATAAAATCTGCAGCTGATGATTTAGATGGGATGCAAAGAGATCTATGTGAGGACATCCCCATACTGCTGTTATCATCCTGAATATTTTGGTGTCCAGCATCCACTCGTGTGGATCCGAAAGGTTTCTGCTCAAACTGTCTGCCAGTAAGCTTTGTTTTCCTGGTAAAAACTGAGCTTGAAGATTCAGATTGGAAGTTAGAGCTGTGTTCCATAAATCCATGGCTAGTCTGCAAAGGGGATAGGAATGATATCCCCCTTGCTTGTTTATGTACCACATAACTGTGGTGTTGTCTGTCCGTATTAGTAGTTGTCCTGGCTGTATGAGATTCCTGAAGGCCAATAGAGCTTTCTGAACGGCTAACATCTCCTTTAAGTTGATATGCAGGTGCTTCTGATCCTTTGTCCAAAGGCCCTGCAGACAATTGCCCTGAAAATGGGCTCCCCAAGCATAATCCGAGGCGTCCGTGGTTAGAATCTGAGAGGCAGGAGGTAGACGGAAGGGCTTCCCTTTGTTTAGAGCACATGCCCTGGACCACCAAAGAAATTCCTTTTGAAGGCAAGGAAGGACAGGAATCAGTATGTCCAAACTGTGGTAATGTTGAGACCATACACTTTTTAGGTATCACTGTATTTTCCTCATGTGTAGTCTTGCATATGGTACGAGAAGGATGCAGGAGGCCATGTAACCCAAAGCCTGCAGGAATTTCCTTGCAGATAGATGGGTTAGAGTTGCCAAGGCTTTGAAAGTTGATGCCAGCTGTAATTGTTTTTCGGATGTCAGAAAAGCCATCTGGGTTGTAGTGTTTAGAAGAGCACCCAGAAAAGTTATCTCTTGTGATGGTGTCAAATTTGACTTTTTTATGTTTACAGAGAATCCCAGGAATTTGAGGAGGCTTTGTACAAAATGTAGATGCTGGAGTAAGACATCCTTGCTGTCTGCCTGAATTAGACAATCGTCCAGATAAGGGTATATTTGAATTCCCTTGAGGCTGCAGTAAGCTACTACTGGAGCCAGGCATTTGGTGAAGACCCTGGGCGCAGTAGATAATCCAAAGGGCAGCGCAGAGAATTGAAAGTGCCTCGATACGGCCTTGAACCTGAGGTATTTTCTGCGATCCTGCCTGATGGGAATGTGTAAATATGCCTCCTTTAAATCCAAAGTCACCATCCATGCATCTTTGGACAGCATTGGAAGTAACTGCTGTAGAGTAAGCATCTTGAATTTTGGAATGTCTAGAAAGGTGTTCAAGACCAACAGATCCAGAATGGGTCTCCATGAATTTTGCTTTCTTGGGACTAGAAAGAGCCTTGAGTAAAACCCTTTTCCCATCTCTGAAAGAGGTACCAGTTCTATGGCATTCATAGCCAAAAGAGCTTCCACCTGGTTTACGGCCTCCGTCCATTGATGTTTTGGAAGGTCTGGCCATCCGTTTGGCCTTGGCAAAGTATGAAAATGGGATTTGTAACCTCTTAAAATCACATCCAAAACCCATTTGTCCTGGGTTATTTGAGTCCAATTTTGGTAAAAATGAGAGAGTTTTCCTCCGAGAGGGGCTTCCAGGCAAGACGTTCCTGCAGCCCAACCGAGGGAGTCATTGAGTTTGTTTCCTTTGAGACTGTGGTCTGTCCTCTCCTCCCCTAGGGGTAGAAGCAGTCCACTGCCTTGGTCTATAAGCAGCCTGTGTTTGAGGCCTCCCTCTGGAGCGTCTATATCTACCCCTTTGAGGCCTGTCTGAAGAGGGAAAGGACCAGTTTTTTGATGGCCAATTCCTGTTAAATCTAGGAGGCTGTACTTGTAAGAAATCTTTAACTGTTTGCATGGATTTCGCCTTATCCTCCATCTTTTTAATCACCTCTTCAGCTTTGGATCCAAACAAAACATTATGCTGAACAGGAGCATCCAATAATTTAGCCTTTACTTGTTCAGGTAAATTCTGTTCCTTTAGCCATGCATGTTTTCTAATGACTGTGCCAGAGGCCGCAGCCCTACAAGAAGCCTCCAAGGCATCAAATCCACAGTGTAAAACATGCTTCCCAACTTGTTCAGTGGCATGCAATAAGTCATGTAATTCCTTATCCTCTGCACAGGCAGAAATGGAAGTAAATTTTTGTTTTAAGACAGATAAGAGAAATTGCTGATATTTAAGCATATGAAACTGACAGTTTAAAGCCCTAATGGACAAAGTAGCAGAAGTGTACACCTTTTTGCCCCATCTTTCCAAGGCTCGAGAATCCTTTTCAGTAGGAATAGGATTTTTGGCAGTAGCGGCCTTAACACCGTTAGGACCCTGAGAAATGGTTTCAGGGTCTGCAGTAGGATTCTTGTATAAAAACTGATGGGAATCAGGAACCCTGTAGTACCCATCAGGCTTAACAGGAGCAGGAGGAAAAGAATCAGGGGTTAAATTAGCCTCCGAAAAGGCATCATCCACAATATCCAAAACAGGAGGAATAGCCAGGGGTCTATGTTGGGGTAGAAGAAGAAAATCCCTCAGTCTTTTCTTGGATTCCGAATACTCCTGTCCCTCCCAGTGGAAATGTTCCCTCATTTCATGCAGAGTTTCCCCAAAAGAAAAATCCTCAGGAAGAGAAGCTGAAGGAATGGATTCTTCCGCATCAGAATCCTCATAAGGAGGGAAAGAATATTCCTGATCAGAAGAAGAAACTGAGGAAACAGAAGCCTGATCAGAGGAATCATAATAAACATCCTGCCTTGGCCTTTTGTCTGGAGGGGGATGAGAACCCCTAATCATTGTGAGTAAATCCTCCGCCATCTTGAGTAACTGTTTCTGTGACTTGGGAGCCGGTTCAGAAGAGGCCTGTGCTGAAGTCTTTGATTTAGAAGGAGTCTTTGCCTTTACTTGAAGCTGAGTAGGCCTGAAAACCCCTTCGGAAGCCGGTACCTGCACAGCGGCTCCGGACCCATCCGAAGGAGCATTGTCCGAAGGTCCTGCAACAGAGATATTTAAAGGCCTGGTTGGCTCCTCATGAGAGTCCGTTTCGGCCGTCGGTTCTGAAATGGCCGACGACAGGGGCTGCAAAAGCGCCTCACTGACGACGGCCGAACCTGAAGCTGGCTCCACATGTGCGCTATCATCAGATTTGGACCTTGGAGGCCTGTCTTTATCCTTGCGACGCTTGTGAACTCCGGTAGATGGAACCGTGTCCGACAACATTTTGTAGTTAAAGCGCCTACCGAAGTAATGAAAAGCAAAATCGTACCTTCGCTTGATTGTACACTGATTGAATCTAGCACAAAACCGACAACTAGCTACGTCATGGTCAGGGCCTAAGCAAGGAATACAGTAAGAATGAAAATCCTTATGAGGTATTTGCTTCCCACATGAAATACAATTATTAACTTTTTCTGACATCGGAGTGGAGCAAGAAAAAGGTTTCCCCAATGGGGTACTTAACTTTGAGTGGAGAAGAAAGTCTTCAGACCGAAGTAAGTAGAAATATTCGTCAGGAGTCTACTGACCGGCACTTGCGAACTGCTATCACCGCACGGCAAGAAAGACTGGAGAAGATGGCGTCGGTTGTCAGCTTTATACTCCTGGCGCTCCGACGTCAGGGAGCGGAGTTGATCAACCGACGCCGGACCCAGACTTTGGGATTCTGGCCGACCGAGGGCTGCCTGCCAGCAGGGGAGAACCCTACAGTCATGACTGCAACAGTGAAACACGATGAACATGTCCTTCTGTGCGACTCAACTTAGAAGTAAAGGGATTGCATCAAGATCAAAGGAGATCGTAGTACCATTGTACTCGGCCCTCATCAGGCCCGTAATAGAGTACAGTGCTTCCTTCTGCATGTACCTAACCAGGTACTTACACCAACTGGAGCAACCCCAGAGGTTTCTCATTAAACATATGCAAAGTGTTAAGACACGTGTCTTATGCAGACCAACTAAAGGCCTTATTACTTTGATCTGTCTTATATCGTTTATTTCCACGACAATAGTTGAGTAAAAAAACACCTTTATCATACGACATAAAGCTTCCAGGTATAAAACCCTTTCTCAATGATAGACAACAGGTACATTGAAAACATGCTTTTAAATACAAGCCCAACACATCACATGACCCGCAGCCAAGGTCATATGATCAACTAATCATAAAAATCACAAGAATTACAATAATTATATCAGAAATATACATATTAATCCATTCCAAACATAAAAAAATCATGACAGAAAAATATTAATAAAACTTAGAAATCACTAAAAATATGAATGAAAATAAAAATAATTATAAAATCATTTCAGTTTTGTATGCTGTAACTTAACTAACACAGGTTTTAAAGAAACACCTGCATTTAAACCTGGAGCTATGTCAGCTGATAATCTCACAATCCATTCATATTCTTTATTATCCAATAAATTACATAAATCCCCACCTCTAATGGAAACATTAACACTATCAATAACGCTAAATTTAAACCTTGTATTTTAAAAAAGTGTCCCTGATTGCTATTTCTGGATTTGCTCCTGATTTTGATTTGTCCCCGACTGATTGAGAGCTATGATCCAAAAAACATATAAAACAAAACATTTAAAGAGTTCAATACAGTAGTGCTAAATATATAGATTTATTTATTATTTAACTCTTTCTGGAATAAATCTTATAGGAGTGTGTAAAATTATCACTTTTGCTCACAACAGTATGACTAAAACAAAATACCTCACACTAGACATTCCATCAAAATTCATTGCCGTTACATTGACGGGGCACACAGGTGGATTATATCTTATGTAGAGGCCAATCTGAAGGAGACTGGAGACTGTAAAATGGTGGCAGGGGAAAGTGTAGTTAGGCAGCATAGGATGGTGGTTTGTAGGATGACCTTGGGGATCAAGAAGAGGAGGACGAGTGTGAGGGCATCACCAAGGATCAAATGGTGGAAATTGAAAAAGAGTAATTGTGAGGTGATGTTCAGGGAAGAGTTAAGTCAGGCACTGGGTGGCGGTGAAGAGTTACCGAATAGCTGGGTAACTACAGCAGAGCTAGTAAGAGAGATGGCTAGAAAGGTGCTTGGTGTGACATCTGGAAAGAGGAAGGAGGACAAGAAGACCTGGTGGTGGAATGAAGAAGTACAGGAGAGTATACAGAGAAAGAGGTTGGCGAAGAAGAAGTGGGATTGTCAAACAGATGAAAGTAGACAAGAGTATAAGGAGATGAGGTGGCATGGCAAAGAGAGGTGGTAAAGGCTACGGATAAGACGTATGAAGAGTTGTATAAAAGGTTGGACACTAAGGAGGGAGAAAAGGACCTGTACCGACTGGCTAGACAGAGGGACCAAGCTAGTAAAGATGTGCAGCAGGTAAGGGTGATAAAGGATAATGAGGGAAACATACTCACAGGTGAGGAGTGTGTTGAGCAGATGGAAAGTACTTTGAGGGGTTGATGAATGAAGAGAATGAGAGGGAGAGAAGGTTGGATGATGTGCGGATAGTGAATCATGAAGTGCAGTGGATTAGCAAGGAGGAAGTAAGGTTAGCTATGAAGAGGATGAAGAATGGAAAGGGTGTTGGTCCAGATGACATACCTGTGGAAACATGGAGGTGTTTAGGTGAAATGGCAGTGGAGTTTTTAACTTGATTATTTAATAAAATCTTGGAAAGTGAGAGGATGCCTGAGGAATGGAAAAGTGTTTTGGTACCATTTTTTAAGAATAAGGGTGATGTGCAGAGCTGTAGTAACTACAGAGGGATTAAACTGATCAGTCACAGCATGAAGTTATGGGAAAGAGTAGTGGAAGCTAAGTTAAGAAGGGAGGTGATGATTAGTGATCAGCAGTATGGCTTCATGCCAGGAAAGAGCACTACAGATGCAATGTCTGCTCTGAGAGTGTTGATGGAGAAGTACAGAGAAGGTCAGAAGGAGTTGCATTGTGTCTTTGTGGATTTAGAGAAAGCATATGACAGGGTGCCTAGAGAGGAGTTGTGGTATTGTATGAGGAAGTCAGGAGTGTCAGAGAAGTATGGAAGAGTGGTACAGAATATGTACGAGGGTAGTGTGACAGCGGTGAGGTCTGCGGTGGGAGTGACGGATGCGTTTAAGGTGGAGGTGGGATTACATCAAGGATCAGCTCTGAGCCCTTTCTTATTTGCAATGGTGATGGACAGGTTGACAGACGAGTCCCCATGGACTATGATGTTTGCAGATGACATTGTGATCTGTAGTGAGAGTAGGGAACAGGTGGAGGAGACCCTAGAGAGGTTTAGATATGCTCTAGAGAGAAGAGGAATGAAGATCAGCAGAACTACGACAGAATATATGTGTGTGAATGAGAGGGAGGACTGAGGAATGGTGGGGATGCAGGGAGTAGAGGTGGCAAAGGTGAATGACTAAGTACTTGGGATCAACAGTTCAGAGTAATGGTGAGTGTGGAAGAGAGGTGAAGAAGAGAGTACAGGCAGGATGGAGTGGGTGGAGAAGAGTGTCAGGAGTGATTTGTGACAGACGAGTACCAGTAAGAGTGAAAGAGAAGGTCTACAAGAGGGTAGTGAGACCAGCTATGTTATATGGGTTGGAGACAGTGGCATTGACAAAAAGGCAGGAGTCAGTGCTTGACGTGGCAGAGCTGAAGATGTTAAGATTTGCACTTGGTGTGATGAGGATGGACAGGATTAGGAATAATTATATTAGAGGGTCAGCCCAGGTTGGAAGGTTTGGAGACAAAGCCAGAGAGGCACGATTACATTGGTTTGGACATGTGCTTAAGAGGAATGCAGAGTATATTGGGAAAAAGATGCTAAGGATGAAGCTGTCAGGTAACAGGAAAAGAGGAAGGCCTAAGATAAGGTTTGTGGATGTGGTGAGAGAGAACATGCAGGTGGTTGGTGTGACAGAGCAAGATGCATAGGACAGTTGATCTGCTGTGGCGACCCCTAATGGGAGCAGCCGAAAGAAGAAGAAGACATTGACGGGGCAGTAGTCACGGCAATAATAACCTTACACCACGAACCGCAATACAGAGATGAAGACTAATTGTGATACAACACAAGATTGTCAAGGAAAGCAAACAACAAACAAACAATGAAATGTCAAAGTTCACATAAATTGCTCCAGAAGCAGTATCATACTCAGGGATTTGTGACATGAGATGCCTATCTTTGCTCATTACACCATGACGCAAGTGCACAGGTTCAACAAAAAGCACCACTGGTGAAATGATTAAAAGTGACTTTAGCACAAACCCCCCAAGCAAACTTTCATTTGTGCATAATAAGCCACCGGAAACACCACTTTTGGCTTTTTCCCGGTAAGGGGTCGCCACAGCAGAACTCCGGTCCGCTAATGATTGGCAGTAGATTTTTTTTTTTTTTTACGAAATGCCAAGATGCCAGCTCGATGCCCAATCTTCAACGAAGGCACGCCCATTTACGCACGCATGTCTTTTGAACGCTACCCAACCATGGGGGGAACAAGCAGCCTCCACACAGAAGGCACTTCCAAGCCAAGTCGAGAATCGAACGGGAGAACTTCTTGCTGTGAGGTAACAATGCTACCGCTGTGCCACCGCAGAATTCTCCTTGAAACATCACTACTTTGCAAATTAAACACATAATAACAGAAAAGTAAAGAGTTTTTTTGTTCGTCTTTTTCCGGTTAGGGGTCGCCACAGTGGAACTCCGGTCCGCTAATGATTGGCAGCAGATTTTTATGGTGCCAAGTTGCCAGCCCGACGCCCAACCTTCAGCGAAGGCACGCCCATTCACGCATGTCTTTCAGAGGCCACTTGACCGCAGGGAAGACATGCAGAATCCACGCAGAAGGCACTCCAGCCGAGAATCAAACAGGAGAACCTCTTGCTGTGAGGCAACAGCGCTACCGCTGTACCACCGCAGCTAACAGAAAAGTAAAGAGTAATGGAGCCATATTACTGCAATAAGTCTGGATTCAGCAGTTTTACCATCAGCGTTAAACAGCCAAAGCTGCAGGTTAGTAAGATTTGCTGCAGTGATTTTCCACTTTGATTAACTGTAACCATGTAACCATACAAAAGGTTGAAGCTCATCTCTTCACCCAATCTTTCTTTGCCAGTACTGTCAATAAATGTGCAAAGCTTTCAAAAAATGAATTTCAACAAAATTGTGTCCAACACCACTTTACAGAAGATTCGTTGAATCAAATCTTACCTCTTAGATGCTGACCTGCAGAAAACTAAGTATATATGACTCTGGCCTGTGGAATACTAAAGTCATAACTGAAGAAAGAATGCACACAGACATGGGCGACAAAAGAGAAAGAGTGCATTGCTCTCCCAAACCAACCCAATCCTTTGCACGTATTATTCAATCTCATGGGTACTTGCGTATTATCGCAACCACATTTTTACGGTTGCAAAAATCGCTTTGTTGACTACAAAGGACCACATAAAACACTGTAAGGTGTTATTCCACCTCCTTACTGGTGGCTAAGAAGTGGGGATTACCTTCAGGAACACAAAATCTTGACAAAGGCATCTTCCCCTTGTTGCGTGCATTACAGACACAAGCTTGAAGTGTCACAGATGCTGTGTGAGTGATGAATGCAAATTTTGGACTGTGTGGAACGAATCCTTCAGCGAAGGAAAACACAGAAACAGGAGAAATGGTTTTGGTTAACTACTACTTTTATAGAAATGTGTACACATACTTGCAAACAGCCAGTGCAATGCATAAGTTGCCCTAAGTAATCCTTTTAAAAAGTGAGCATGGATGAGGTTGACAGATGAGTGTGGTTTCTTTTTTTTCAAGGAATAAGTTGGCAGCACTGATTTTGTTTGTGTGATGCTGGCATGTTCAGACAAAACCAGATAGTACTTAACTGATTATTCATTTCAGCGGTGCTGTAACAATGTTGATTGCTCTTTGTATGTGTTTGTCTTTCTATGTGGTGCACATTTCTCAGCAAGTGCTGTTAGCACTTCGTCAAAAGTCTTTTTTCTAGGAAAGCTGAGTGTCACGCTACATGTTTCTTAAACTAAGCAACATACTGTCTTGTACAAGTCACACTGGAATAATGACACAGCTGTGATGGGCAAATTTCATTATAACCGTTATTTGACTGCATTTGCTCTCAGGAAAAAAGGAATGTTCAGCAGGTGGAGTTGGAATAACAGACATGCTGGCAGTATACTACATATACCAACAGCAACAGTATTTTTTTTTTTTTTTTTTTTACATTTTATTGCTAACAGTTCAGAAAACAGCCTGGACTGTTTAAGAAAACACAGCATGTAACATTTAAAAAACATTAAGGAACATATTTCAGGCTCTGGGACCAAACACTATTGCCTTGAAAAATGTGGTTGCAATAATACACAAGTACCTATTCATGTAGACCCCTAAAACAATACATATCATCAGGGGCACACGAAAAATGACAACTCACACAGCACAACCAGTAATCCAGGAATGCATTCACAGGTTACTAAATAGCTATTCCGTGCGGTGAATTCAAATACATTAATAAAGAATAAATTACTGGATTGCTAGGTAGTCCGTTAAGAGTACAATATCTGTTCTTTAATCCCTTCATGCTCGACTTTCACAACTACTACATGTCTTTCACGAAGCCTGCTGCCCAGTTAACTGAAAAGTACCCAAATGTTAAAATATTGTAATGGTAAATCTACAAGGAGCTTGCTATTGCAAAACACCATCAGTAAGACATATAGTAAACTCAGCTCTTTATCTGAGATTAGCTCCAGACAGCAAATACAATGTAAATTATGTTAGATGGCTCCACTTAGAGATCAGTTTGGAAATATTAATAGACAGCACCACATGTAAGTCACTATGAAAATATTCTAAAGAAATTACTTGCTGAAATTGTCATACTGCTCCACCTGCATGCCATACTCACTGTTAAGCGTGCTGTTGTCTACGTATAATTTTTGTTAGTTTCACACAAGGGTGCAATTTAAACAAATGCTAGGTAAACACTGTTCATTGTTCATAGGTATACACTAGGCTTATGACCACCACATTCTTTATAAGCCTGGCTGTGCAACCCAACCCATTTGTGTGCCTACATATCATGAGCATTTATTAGGAGGGGGTATGTTCATTAGCAGGTTTCTAGAGATTGTGTGTGTGTGTGTGTGTGTGTGTGTGTGTGTGTGTGTGTGTGTGTGTGTGTGTGTGTGTGTGTGTGTGTGGCATGCTAGTATGCTAGTTTAGGTATTACTGTCTGCCTCCATCTGTCAGACATATGTCGGACAGACTCCAGTTAAATTCCTGATTTTCCATCCATTGGTCAAGGTTACACTTAAATAGGGTTATGTATAGACTCTGCTTCACAAGAAAGGGGAGCCTGTTCCAGAGTGTGGTGTCCTTCTGAGACACATATCTACCTCACCAATATGTTTTATTTATGACGCAAGCAAAATGCAAATCCTTCGATCTAATGGTTCTGATGCTTTTCATTTTGTGGATGGGCAGAAGTTCCAACAGACTGGATCCAAGGATGCCTTGTATGCCAGGCACAGATCACCTGTCAGTAACATGTAAGAGACAATAAAGATAAGGCTTTAAGGCAATCTGCAAGGGACAATGAGTTTATACACTGGATTCTCCTGGTAAGAAACATTTGTGGGCATTCCAACTGTCTTGTATGCTGTGACGATAGGAGGTATTGCTAGCCATGCCAGGAGAAGTGAGGTAGTGGATGTGTAACATATGCCAGGACAGCTAGCTGGAATTTTGTAAAAAAATATGTCATTTGCATCTCAAACTGATTTGTACAGATGCTGTGCTGAAAATGTATTTGTGAGGTTTGCTTGTGTTAAAATGTATCAACAGTGCACCCTGCTGGAAGAACAAAAATGTGCATGTATTACTGTAACTGAATTAAATGTTTTAACAGCATATGCTGGAAGGGAAGAGGTTAATCCACCTGACTTTGAAAATATTCTTGAAATTAAAATATGTTATGGGTTAAGCCATAAAGATGTTATCCCACAGTTTTGAATGGACCCAGAGACACAATTTCTGTGCTAGAGAATAGGCTGTAGCTCCTGTAGGAAGAGTGAAATGGTTTTATGGTTTTATTACTTCCTGCAGCTGCACCACATCTCAGCAATGCTCGTGTGTGTATTACTGACATGTAGGTGCTAAAATCCTGGCAGCTTCTAGTATTGGTGATAGCATAAGAAACAGAGTCAGAAGACCAGATGTATGTGCTGTTATTCTGTACAGAAATAATGTTTTAATATTAGAGGAGACTGAAGTCTCAGCTGCATTCTGTCTTGGATCTAACAAAGACCACTCTCCCATCTTACCTTGCTCTATTCAGTAAGTAGGAACAGTAATTATTTTAGTCAATCAGGAATAGATAGCGAGACTAGCTAAATACTGTTTTTCTATAACTGCCAAACTTTCCATGGGTGTTATTTTTATTTTCTGTGACTAAAACTCTGATGTTTATTGTAAACAGATATTTAGTATTTTCATACTTTTTTACTATTTATTATTAAATATATTTAAAATTCTCATTGTGGCTGGTCCTTTCAGAAAAATATTTAAGTTTTGAGAATATTTGCATATATTTATTTGGTGATAACTGCCAACTGCTGAAAGCATTACTGTTTGGTCAACATTACCATTTGTATTAATAATAATTTCACTCAGTATAAATGCATGCGCTCTTAAGAGCCTTGTATTATAGTAACTGACTGGTGGCAGTGAATCTACCTTACATTCTGGGCAAAGATGGTAGAGTGGGTAATCTGTGCTAGCTTTTCCCAGGTGTGTGTGAAAATTAAATCTCAAAGTGTGTGTGTGTGTGTGTGTGTGTGTGTGTGTGTGTGTGTGTGTGTGTGTCAGCTGCTTGGAGCAGGGGCATTAAACAATGGTTTCACAGGGAGGGTGCTAGAGGACTTGGCTTGGACACTTGGCTGAGGACCTAACCCTACAGCTGTGCCAGTGAGGAGTCTTATTGGGGACCTGGAGGGAAACAGATATAGACACCTAAACTCCAGGCTGAGTGTGCGCCCTGTGCTCTTAAAAACTTGTTTGATGCACAGAGGTCTGCATCTGGAAATACTGACTGTATCCATTTGTATTCCAAGTGAATGTCCCTCTCCAGTGTCAGTGGTGAGGATGGAGGCTCCTTACTGGCCCAGAGTAGGGATGTCACATATGTCTTATCAGGTACATGCTGAAGGGGCATTATACTCAATCATGGGTCTGATATGGAGTGGATAAAATGGCACTATGGCTTCCTTGGACCTGGATGCCATGCCTTTACTTATAAGTTGGGCAACATAGCATTATTTTCTTACTATCTTGCTCACATGTTGGTCAAAGGCATACATATGTTCCCAGATCCCCGACTACTAAGTCAACTTTTAGGGGTGTCTTATTGATGAGGTAATTAGCCTGACTGGCAGTTTCCCAAAAGGCACTACAATGCAAATGCATTAAGTTTTAATCCGTGACTTTGGCACCAGTCATTTGTCTGTATTAGACTGTCTTGTAAGATGTTTGTGTCATGGTGGAATCTATGACAACTCCCAATCTGTGAACTTGGTCAGCAAAAGGCCCTTGACATTAGCCTGTACCTCTGAGACGTAGATGCCATACTGGAGCTGTCCCACCATGGAGTCCGCGGGTATCCCTCTGGTGACCAGTCCCTTAGTGGTATCCCTCTGGTGACTGGTCTCTCAGTGGTGGTGGTCTCAGGAGTCCTGACTTCCTCAGTCCTGTCTGTCAGCCAGCTGGAAATCCAATGAGTTATGTAGGGGTTCATGCCCAGTTTGGTGAGTTTGTCAACTATACTTGAGTGGGGTATTGTATAAAATACCTTAGCACGATCCAGGTAGGCAGTATGCACTATTCTCCCCTCATCCATTGTCTGTTGACCTTCTTAAATAATTTTACTGGGTTTAGTATGCAAGGCCTTTCCTTGACAAAGCCAAACTGGGTTGATTACAGTGTTTGAAGGTTGCCTTTGTCTGTGTTGACATTTCCAGGGTAATTCCATGGTTTTGCATATTACACTAGACAGACTAATGGGCCTGTAGCTTACAGGGCCAGTTGATGGTCCACCCTTGTGAAGTGGGATAATCATTGCAGTCCTCCATTCTTGTGGTACAAAGCCTGTTTTGAGGTTATAGTTGAAAAGCGACTAAAATCGTCCTGATAGGTCATTTTTCAAGTTATTTAGGAGGCATCTCAGGATTTTGTTAGGCCCCATCGAGGCTGTGGTTTTGGCCTTAGCAAGTTCCATCAGGGTCCGCTTCCTGTTGAAAGCTGGGAGGGGTATGCTAGTAGGTATTTCATGGGGGGAGGCAAGGGGAGTGGGGGTGAAGTTTGAGCTGAATTTGCCTGCCAGCAAATATTCGCTATGTCGCTCTGCTCAGTGAAGGTGGCACCATTAACCAGCAGTTTGGCACACTGCTGTGTGCTGCCTTTGAGGTCTCAGATATAGCTGTAGAAGGCCTTGTGGCTGTCTTTAGCATGTGAGGCTGTCTTGCCCTCATAATTGGCCTTGTTATAGGGGTTGCTTTTCCTGATTTTAGCCATGAATTTTTCCCTTTTGTTATACACCCCATTAACGTTAGGATTCCACTAGAGTGGTTTGTTTTTAGAGTTTGTTTTGGCCTTATGTCTAGTAGGTACAGCAGCCTCTATATAGCCATGTACATGGTTGTATACGGTCTCTGTGAGCAATTCTGAATAGGTTGCTGTGAACCCAGGGTTGGAAGGGGCATTGAATTTTGACAAACTGTCACTTAATAGGGTGCAGTTGCTTTGGAATAGTTCTTAATTTTACTTGGTTTGCTGAACAGTTTACTTTTATTTTGAAGGAGACAACTTTGTAGTCCAACCAGTGAGGATGTGACACTGGGGGCTGTGCAGCGCTCTCCCATGTTGAGTACCAGGCCAGTAGGTTGGAACCTCCGGTGGGTGTGCGCAGTAGCTGATCAAGAGTATTTGTGTTAATAAGGTCCAGGAATCGACGTGTCAGCAAATTTGAGGCAGTCTAAGTTTCCCAGTTGTAGCCAGGTAGTTAAAGTCTCCCATGAATACGGTATTTCGTTTAACTGTGTCTCCAGTAGGTCTACGTATGAGTTATGGGATTCCAGGGACATAGTGGATGACCTATATTTTTTTAGGATATGGTACAGGGACCTTGTCTATGGTGATTTCCACCAAGATAAATTCCAGGAAATAGTTCTGTTTAAACAACCTAGAGTTAAACCTGCTACTAATATAGACTGAGACTCCTCCACTTTTTGTCGCTGTTTGTGCAGCTGATGGTTTAAATGTGTAGGAGGCACTGAAGCCATGCACTGATGAAGTACTTTCTGCAGATTTAAACCATGTCTCTGTAATGATACAGATGTCTATATTCTCCAGAGTGAGCAGAGCTTGTAGGGTGTGGAGTTTCTTGTTTAGGGTCCAAGCATTGAGCATCAACACTTTTACGTTTCTCTAGGTTTTGTTTGCTATGTCAGTAGGTTTGTTACTTTGGCATTGCCTAAAAAAAGTCTCCAAGGGATGAATGAAGTATTAGTCAATATCTGAAAGCCTAGAGGAGACAGATGCAGACTATCTGCAAAGACGTTGTTGCGTCTTTCGGCTTTTCTCGGTTAGGGGGTCGCCACAGCGGAACTCTGGTCCGCTAATGATTGGTAGTCGATTTTTACGTGCCGAGTTACCAGCCCTGACACACAACCTTCAACAAAGGTACACCCATTCACGCATGTCTCCACGCAGAGAATCGAATCGGACAGCATCTTACTGTGAGGAGACAATGTTACCGCAGCACCACCACCGCGGGAAGACTATCTGCAAAGAAGTGTGGTTTGTTAATCATGTCCTTCCATGCTGAGAGACATTGAATTCCACTGGAAAGACTCTAGAAACTAAGTCAATTATTGAAGTCTATCATCTTTTGCTCGTACTGTGGCATCATCCTCGATGAAGGTAGAATGCTGCTCAATGCAAGGCACATACCTGTCTGAGATACATATTCAGAAAGATCAATGATGTCTCTTCATATAGTCTAGGAAAGTACATCTCAGGTCATTAACACCCACACATGGACTATGATAGAACCACATTGGAACATGTGGTGTAGTGACTTCAGCTGCATGTGCAACTTAGTGGATTTTGGCTTCAAATAAGCAACTAACTATTATCTTCTCTTTGTTCAGTCTGGTGAATGGGGCATCTGTGTGTTGTACAAGCTTTTTACTTCAGGCATATTATAGTCTGCATTCCTTTTTAGTTTCTGTGCTGGGCCTCGCTGTTCTAACTGGGCCCTCATTAAATTACTGCATTTTTACTAGCTCTCTTCTGAATTTGGTTCCCTCACCACCCGCTGTACTCCTGTTGTGCGTTGTGCTTTTATACTTGAAAACGTTTCAGCTACCTGCCTCTACTGTATAACTGGCCTTAAAAGCTCATCCCAGTCTCATTTTCTCTACTCGTCATACTAGTTACTGACAGAAAACTGTATTGTGAAATTGCTTTAAAATATGTGTGTTCATCATTGCTGGCATGTCTGCCTTTGAATCACTTTGTAATTACTTGTAGTTAGTTTGATGTGTTCTGATACCTCTCACATTTGGCCAACTAAAGTGTGTTTTTACATTAAGAAGACTGACTGCAATTCTAGTGGGAGTAGAAATGTAGCCTGGTCTGTTCTACTTACATACACACAAGGGGGCTTAAAGGGACAATTACTTGCTGTAGATAGCTGGTACTTTTTTCACTTTTGGCAAAGCATGTGTGTTGTTATATTAAGAAGACGGGGACTACTATTCTAGTAGCAGCAGTAAAGTAGCCTGGTCAGTCGGAGTTGGGAAACACACAAGGAAGCTTAAAGTCAGATTGTTTCAGCCAGAGGGCTTATTACGGACTTTGTTGTTTGGTGTTAATCTGCATTTGACAGTTACGTTTGCTGTGCTTTTACATTAAGAAGTTCCAGGATCATCCATCTTGTGGCAGAAGGTGTTTACCTAGTCTCTCTGAGTTGGGAAGCATTCTAGGGAACTCAAAGTGCACTTGTTTGTTGGCAAGGGTGCACAGGAGATCATTTTCAACCTTTTCCTGTCTGCTATAAATTGGGTGCTTTTTTGAGGAGCACTGCATAGTGGAAGTTAGCAGCACTCTGTATAGCAGCAACCCCTATAAAGCTAGTACTTAGAACTTTAACCTGCAACACAGAAAGGCTTTCTGTGGAACTAAGCTTAGGGGAGCAGGTTAGTGCATCAAACAGCACTAATATCAGATCATAACACTATCTAACACTAGCCTTAATCATAGACACCACCCAAGTAGCACCTGTAAAACCATGTTACTAAACCATAATAGCCCAACCCTAATATAGGTCCTGACAATATGGATATGCAATTTCCTAAGGTCTCTCTTGCCAGCTTGATAGATATGGGCATCCTGAGATAATGTATCAATTGTCTGATATACTCTGACAAAATTTTAATCCTTAAATAAACTAATGCACTGTGAGAGAGATATGCATACATAGCTTCCTCAGAGACAAAAATGTCACATAAAAACAATGTTGTCAAGAGCACTCCACTACATCCATCCTTCCCACATACTTCTCATTACACGCATAGACCTTCTTATGTTCAGGTACTTAAAAGAAACCTCTCCATTCCTCAAAGACCTCCTAAGCTGTCAAACAGTGACACCTATCCTCAGCAACCAGTAAAGCACACACCAAAAGTAACACCTAATACCACACATAAGCCTATAACTGCCTTAGTTTCTGCTGTCACTCCAGTGGAATCCAATATCCATCAGCATGGGGGAACATGGTTAACAGATGGTGTTGCTTTGCAAAGTATTGTCTGCACCTGTCCCTCTGGGATTTTGGATCTTGGCTAAAACTTTATCTACCACTATACAGCCTTTTTAGGCAATGTCAAAAGTAACAAAACTACCAACAGAGCAATAAAATCTCAAAGCAACTTTAAGAAGTAACTGCTCAATGTAAAAACGAAACTCCGCACACTACAAGCTCTCCTTACTCTGGAAAATGTAGACATCTGTACTATCATCAAGACTTAAAGCAGCAGAAAGTACTTCAGAAGTGGAAGGCTACAGTGTCTTCTACACTACAGACCAACAGCAGTAGAGACATGAGCTAAAGGTGGAGGTGTCTCAACCCACATTATCAACAGCAGCAATACAACTCCAGGTTGGTTAAACAAGATGATGACCTGGAGTTCATCCAAGTCCAGGTCTCCATAGACAATGCTTCTTACCATGTCCTTGCCAGCTACAGGTCATCTTCTATGACCCATGAAGCTCACAGCTCTTACCTAGACCTACTAGACGTGCTCACCATCCAACCAAAAACTGTATTCATTGGAGATTTAACTATTCCTCTATAGACTGGGAAACATACATTGCCCCTAACTCACAGTCGCAATGCTTCCTGGACATTATCAGCACAAAAACCCTGCACCAGATAGTCTGCACACCAAACGAGGATCAAACATATTGGACCTAGTACTCATCAACATGGAAGAGGGTTGCACCCCCATCTGTGTCACATCCTTATTGGTGATATCGGACCATAAAGCTGTCTCCCGCAATACAAAAATCAACCTGGAAAACCCAGCTAAACCTGTAACAAGTTTGGAACTATTCTAAAGCAAGCTACATCCTTTTAAGTGACAGCTTGTCAAAATTCATGGGACTCCCAAACCCCGAGAACACAACCACCTATGCAGAATTATTTACATAATCCCTGTACAAACATGTAAATGGCTGTATTTTGTCTGCTGTACCAACCAGAAGTAAGCCCAGATCTACCACAAAACCGAAATCCCACTGGCGAAATCTTTACCTTAATATCGTATACAACAAAAGAAAAAAAAAATCAAAGCCAACATCAGAAACAGCAACTCTCATAAAAAAGAGCTTTCTGATTCAACTAAACAAGAAACTAAGAGGTCTAATAAAGTCCAACAAGGCCAATTAAGAGTTCGGAAGACCCTCCCAGGTCAAGGACAATTACAAGACCTTCTTCAGCTATGTCAGGAACCTTAATGGTAACACTAAGCAGTGTGCAGAACTGGTGGAAAATGGCACAGCCTTCATGGATCAGGGTGATATAGCAAATCTACTGACTAATAAATTTGGTCCAACTTCATCCCACTCCCCCCACTACCTCCTGTGAAATCCCTTCTAGCATTTCCCCCCAAACTATCAAAAGGGAGCAAGTCTTGGTGGCACTAGCTAAAGCCAAAAACACTGTTTTAATTGACACTGATAGTATCCCTGGTTGCCTCCTAACAGCCTAAAACATGACCCAGCCAGACCAACTAAGGCACTATTCAACTACAACCTCAAAAAGTTACGTGCCAGGTGAACAGAGGGTCGCAACGGCCATCCCTCTTCATAAGGGTGGGCCATAACCTGACCCCAGGAACTACACACCCATCAGTCTGATATGGCTCTGTGTTGGGCCCACACCTGTTTGGCATCTACTTTTTAGAAGTAAAGGTTAATGTCAAAGGTCTTTGGCTCATCAAATTCACAGATGACTGTTAACTGGAAACCATCACAGATTCTGCCATGACAGCAATTTCGTACAAGAGGGACTAACACAAACAATTGACTGGTGCCAAAACCACGGATTAAAACTCAACATGAAGAAATGTCATTTGGGAAATTGTCCACCCAAGCTAATTACTCCACTGATACAACATCCCTAAGAGCTGACCTGGCAGGAACCTGGGAACATATGTAGATAGTAATCTAGCCTTGACCAGCACATAGCCATGATAGTACAAAAATCATTCTGTATCACCCAATTCATAAGCATGGGTATGGCATCCCAGGCCCAAGGAAGTTACAGTATTACTCTAACTCAGCCCTTATCAGATCCATTACTGAGCACAATGCCCCTTTTGACATGTTCCTAAGCAAACACTTACAATAGTTGAAATGCCCTCAAAGGTTTCTCACCAGGGGAATCCAGAGTATGAATACCCTATCTTACATCACCTTAAGGCCCTATTTCTGTACTCAGTCTCCTACAGATTATTGACAGGTGATCTATGCCTAGCATATTAGGTATCATCAGATCCAACTTTGATGGAGCTCTTGCAAATCCACAAAACAAAGAGCACCAGAAACACTAGATCCAAGGACCTGAACTTTGCCTGCCACATAAGTAGACTATGCTGGACAGACTGAAATGTGCCTCAAAGGATTCCCATGTTATAGAATAAGCTCCTCATCTATGTGAAGAATTCATCCCTGACCATATTAAAAAAAAACCTTAACCTTTGAATGGGAAATTGTAAATTCACCCACGGTCTGGCCCCATGTTTCTAATGAAAAAGAAGTTATGTTCTTACCATAATGTTCTATCTGTGTTGTCAGTCTTCCTTCATTCTTGACCGTTGGGATTCGGTTCCGTCCTCTAAACCAACTCAGCTATTGTAACAAGCTCACACCACCCAGAAACTCTCAAGCTAAGTTTACCCACAGTGCCTCTCTTCCCTTCAGATCGAGTTTTGCCTGTAGAAATAAAAAGCGGAAGCTTTGTCTGAGCAACTGCCCTATTACAGAGCCAGGACTAGTTCCGTACCTTCAGGAGTATTTGCAGGGGGTAGGAGGGTGGGATGTCAAGAATGAATGAAGATAGACAACATGTTATGGTAAGAACAGAACTTCATTATCTGATGTTGTCAATCTTCATTCATTCATGACAGTTGGGACAGAGTCCCTAGCAACTTTAATGTCCCGGAAGGCCCTATGGAAGGATATTCCAGAGCACCATAGAGCCAAAGGATGCTCTTTCCCTGGAGACCATATTCAATTTGTAATGAGTGATAAAGGTATGAGGGTAGACCAAGCAGCTGCTGCGCAAATGTTATCCATGGACATTCTAGAATGAAAGGCCACTGAAGTGGAAACTGATCTGGTAGAATGAGCCTTGACTAACTGATAGAGTCATTTTATTTTGATGATAAACAAAGGTGATGCAATCTGTCAACCATTTCGATAAGGTGACTTTGGAAACTGGTTTGCCTAGTAGAGTACCCGAAAAAGGAACAGTTGATCTAATTTCCTGAATGATTTCGTTTTAAGCAAAAACATAATTGCCTGTGTACATCCAACAAATGCAAACAATATTCTCCTTTGAAAAATTTGGGAAGAAAAACTGGCAGATCAATGGATTGGTTCAAGACAACTTTGGGTAGAAAAGACTTTAGTCCTAAGGGATACTCTCTCTTTATGAAAAATGATATATGGGCGCTTTACACACAATGCCTGCAATTCAGATATTCTCCTGACTGAAGTGATGACTACCAGGAATAAGGTTTTCCAAGATAAAAATCTGATATCGCAGGTGGCCGCTGGGTGAAAGGACTGGCGGATCAAAGTTTGTAAGACTAACGTCAAACTGTAAGGTTCAATGGCCTTAAAAGTGGTCTTAAATGCATAACTCCCTTTAGGAAAGTTTTGCAAAGGCAGTGAGATATCAAGGAAAAATCATTGAAGCCATTATGGAAATTCGACATGGCTGCTAAATGAAATCTGATGATAGAAGCGGAGGCTCCCAATTGGAGTAAAGTTGATAAATATTCTAGCACCTTATTAACGGAGGCTGAAAAAGGGCCAACTCCTCCTTGAGATCAGATCACAAATCTGTTCCATTTACTATGATAAAGTTTCCTGGTGGAAGGTTTATGGGAAGCCAGGAGTATCTTCTCTTCTCTTACCTCACTATCCTTAACCGCTTTTTAACAAGGCGCCTCGCCTTTGTAACTGACCTACGTTTTTTTTTATATGCTGCTGTTATTTTTTTCCCAAGATGTGATGTATCTTTATATTGTATTTAAAACTCAACTATCTTCCTTTTTTGCATTAACAATGTTCATATGTCTGTTATGTACCTGGAGCTTTTCTCCCCGGGCCTCCGCTGAAAATGGACATGTATCCAGTCAGACTCTCCCGGTTAACAAATTTAAAATAAATAAATAAATAAAATCTTTTGTACTGGGGAAGACAGATTATTCTGCCTGGCAATTACTGGAAGTGGAGGTACCAAGCGGTCAACTTAAGACTTTGTAGGTTGGGATGGACCAGCCCCTGTGGATGAGACAGCAAGCCCGGAGATGGGTCCAGTGTCTATGGGCAGTGAACTACGCGAGGCCAGAGAAAGAGGAACCGGATCGGATGGGGACAATAAGGTGCAATGAGGATCACTTTGGTTCTCAACTGTTGTGCTTTCTCAAAAACTGGGTTATTAGGGGAAAATGAGGAAAGGCATAAAGCGTTCCTGGGGGCTAATCATACAGAAGAGCATCTCTCAGGGACCCTACCTGAGAGAGGGGGATTAGGGCAAAGTAGCTGCTGCATTTGTGGTTTGTTGGAGATGCAAACAGATTGCAGCACGGCTGACCCCATCGATGAAAGATCTATGCCACTACCATGGGATTGAGAGACCACTCGTGAGGCAGGAGAATGTATCTGCTCAGTTTGTATGCAAACACGTTGGAGTTCCCCGGAATGTACTTTGCTGTCAGAAAGTGGTTGGAGGCAATCACCCATTTCCATACTCTCAGGGCTTCCAGACATAACAGATAAGATGTGGTTCCTCCATGTTTGTTGATATACCAGACGACTGACATGTTGTCTGATTTGGATAGCAATTGTCCCCGATGGAAGAGCAGATTGGAATGCTTGCAACACTAAAAGCACCACCCTCAGTTGTAGGACACTGATATGCAAACTGGCCTCTTAGGGGGACCAAGTGGCTTGGACTGTCTTTCCCTGATAATGCCCCCCTACCCCATCAGGGATGCATCCATGGTCACTACGGCCTTGGGCTAAGGGGGTGAAAAGTGGCGACTCAATAACTTCTTCTGGCTTCATCCACCAGTTCAGATCCTGCTTGCATCCATTTGTTATGCAGATTGGATGAGACATCGGGTGTATTACCAGAGACTACTGTGACACTAGGAGCCACTGATGCAGCCTCATGTGGAACCTCGCCAGGGGAACTAGGATAATTGTCACTGCCATTGATCCTAGTAGTTGTAAGACTAAACGAGCTGGGACTATGTCTTGAGAGGGTATCACTTGGAGTTGTGACCTTAACCTTTGAAGTCTGTGAAAAGGTAGAGCAACCACACAGGCAGTAAGGAGCCAATAGTCTAAATATGGAAACACCCGGAATTCTTGCAGCCTCAGATGAGCTTCTACCACTGCCATGCATTTGGTAAACACCCTGGGGGCTGTGGTGAGACCAAAGGGCAGTGTGCGAAATTGGTAATGATTGGTTCCCAGCCAGAAGGGGAGGTATCTTCTGGAGCGCTTGTCCATTTGTATGTGGTAATATGTATCCTGAAGATAGAACATATCCAATCGTCTTTCTCAAGGAATGGAAGGATAGACTGAACCGTGACCATCCAGAATTTCATCTGTTGGACAAACTTGTTCAAGATAAAGAGGTCTAGAATCGGCCTCCAGTCCCCTGCCTTTTTTGGCACTAAAAAGAATCTTGAGTAAAATATGGATCCTATCTGGTCTGATGGGACTGTTTGGATGACTTTTTTGAAGCAGCTTTTGAATTTCTTCAGCTGCTGCATCCCTCTGACTAGGTGGAACATCGGGGATTAGCCTTTGTGGACTTGGATAAAGATCGAAGGGGATATGGTAACCTCTGATAATTATTTTTTGTATCCAGGAATCTGATGTTATTGAGAGCCAGGCTAAGTGGTGCAGAGAGAATCTTCCCCTGACTGCCTCCACAGGTAAGCAATCAGGCCACTCCTCAGGAGCACTGACAGGGTTGCCCAGAGAAAGAATCTCTGGAGCCCTGGTTGCGTGGGCCCCTTCTGCCACAGGAGAGCATTTTCCTGATGAGTTCCCCCCTCTGCCCCAGGGAGAAAACTCGCCACATGCATCCCAAAAAGGTCCTTGGTACTTTCTGAACCACGTCTTTCCACTCCTCTGATTCCTGGAATAGGGTTGTTGAGGAGTGGAAAAACATATGCCCACAGCAGAAAGGGTCTATCCGCCCTTTTCACAACTGGAATGCATCTTTAACTTTGGGCCAAACAATGAGGAATCATCAACGGGAGCGTTGACGAAAGAAAACTTGAAGGGGTCCATGAACTCCGAAGTGCATCCATGTGTGACGTCTCATGACAATGCCTGCACCCACTGTTCTGGCCACCCCTTCGGTTGTATGTGCAATCAACCAAATGGACAAGTTGGAGATGGATTCTAGAGTTGCAAGCTGGGAGGCAACCTTGTCACGTACCTCGTCAGACACTGCTCCTGCTAGGGTTCCTGAGACCTCAGTGATCAGGTCCCTTTGAAGATGGGTAAAACGTGCCAAATAATTCAATGACTGTATGGCAAAGGTCATTGAAGCATAAACCTGCTTCCCTAATGTGCCAAACGTCTGAGACTTGATTTGGAGAATAGACAGTAGGACTCTCCTCTGCAAGCTCCTTCTTTGGGGCTCCCACCATCACCATAGCATCTACCACTAAACCTTTGGACAAGTGGGGTTGATTCTCTAAGGGAGACAGAATTTTGTCAGGTCTCCAGGGAATTGCCTCAATAGTGTCAAGGGCCTTCCAAGCATGCTGCACAATGAGCTTGACCAACTCATCTGCAGGCAGGGTCAACCAAGAAGTAGATGGTCGGGCACGGAAAGCCTGCAAGAAGACAGATTGATCGAAGAAAGGATTGGTGCAATCCCAGTCACCCCTCTGCTTTAAGATTTCAAGGAGACATCTTCAGGGGACGATTGTGGGGACCCTTCCCCTTCATCATAATCTGTATCCTCTGAGAGAGATTATTCTGGAGAATCAACGTGCTTCCTCTTGCACAATCTCTTATAGAGTGGCTCATCAGGAGGGAGGTCTGAAGAGGACTCCAAAGAGAGGGCACCCTGTGGTAGGGTGCCTTGTTGCTCTCGTGCCTGCTGCCCCAATGTACTAGACTGTGACAGCTGCAAAACAGAGGATACATAAATATGACATTCCGACATAGAGGTTGCTGAGAGCCTGCTGAGGCGAGCGCTCTCACCATAATATGAAAAGCAGGCCAGCCTGAAGAGGGATGGGAGCTCGGAACCGAGAAAGACAACCTTGGAACTGGGGTCACATCCCGCTCCAACAAGACCAACTCCAGAAAAGGAGCCGCAAGAGGATTTGGAACTGTCAAAGCAACTGGAACCGTAGACGGAGCTGTGGAAAAAAAATCGGTGCCATACTAGTGATTCCAAAGCCAGCAGCCAAGTCACGGTCACACAGGTGGGTCAGCTCTGACAGAAGAGTTCAACAGAGTGGGTTCCAGAACCAAAGGCGAGATCCACCATCGGTAGTGAAGAAGTTGACACCGGTAGAGGCATCTGTGTGAGGCATCCAAATCCTGCAAGGAGGTTGAAGGAGGGAAATAAGTTGAAGTCCATGGAGAAAAGACCTCGGCTCCGGGTGGGAGGGAGGTCCTAGATGGAGTTGGAATACCTCTGCCCGCCAAGAACTGCTCTACCAATCTAACTACATCAAGCTCCAAAAGGCTCCTGGTGGAACGAACAGACATCCCTGAGGGAGATTCTGGACGATCAATGAAGGGACTGAGCTGCTGTGCAACAAAGGGGTCAATAGATGGGAAATATCGAGTTCTGCCTAAGGATTCGACCTTTGGCACAGTAGTCGGTTGACCAGAATCTTGTATTGGGGGGAAGTGACCAACTTTACAGGGGAAACTATTACTGGTCCCAAGAGGGTCTGAGGTACTTTGGTAACTCGGTTCCATAAGAATAGACAGCACCATGGAAGGGACCATACACTCTGGTGCTGAGACAGTTGTCGTTCCCGATTTCAAAAAGTTTAGGCTTCAGTTCAGTAGAACAAACAAATTATTCCCCTGCACGTCAGGAACTGCACGGCTCTAAGTGAATATCTCCAAGAACAAAAAATGAGCCAGCATCAGGCAGATAGTGTCCAAAAACATACCTGTACACTGAAGAAGGCTGGGTTTCTAACCATTGCCGAAACCGGTATGTTTTTGGATGCCTTTTTGCTGTTGGGGTAGTTTTTATTAAACTGCTCTTTTGGACACTATCTGCCTGATGCTGGCTCATTTTTTGTTCTTCAGTTCAGTAGAAACATGGCCTTTGGAAATTTTTGGATCCTGAGATTGAGGAGAAGCTGGAATTGAATGGGTCTTTTATGCTTCTATTTTAGGAGGCTTTGACACCTCTGCCTTAGACAAAGCCCAAGTGGGTTTTTAACAATTTCCTTTAGGATCAACTTGTTCTGACGCTCTGCAAGGGTTCTGGCACTAAAACCCTTACAGAGCTCACACTGAGGCTGAATTTCTAAGTGTGGCACATTAAACACAAGAAAGATGCCCATCATCGTTAGTCATCTTTCTCCCACATTTCTCACATTGCTTGAATCCAGTTGTACCTTTGTTTTTCAGCCATAGCTAGGCAAATCACAAAAAGTAATGAACAGCCATTCACGCAATCACACACATACACAACAAAAGTGAAAATCAGAGCAAGTTAAAGATTTTTTTTAAAAACATAACAACAATGGTAACAAGAGAAATACCCCGAAGGGTAAAGGGGAAGAAAAAAGGGGGAAAAGAATATCAACAATGGTATTTAAGACCTACCAGAGGTAAGAGGGAAGGGAGGGGCCTACACCAATTATGGTAATGAAGAAACACCAAACAGGAAAGAAAAAATGGTAAAACAGCACACACACACACACACTAATTTGGTAATATAGTCTCAACGATGAATAATTATGACAGAGGGGAGCTACAGTATATAAAAAATAAAGCACTTAGCTTGAGAGCACTGCCTGATGCATCTTTAAACTCTACGCAGCAAATGAGATTTGAAGAAAAGGGAAGAGAGGCACTATGGGTAGCCTTAGCTCGAGAGTTTCTGGCTGGTGCAAGCTTGTTACAACTGCAGAGTCGGTTCAGAGGACGGAACCAAAACCAAACTGTCAAGAATGAATTAAGATTGACAACATCAAATCAGAAGTTAACAGTAAGTAATTACTTCCCAATTAACATACGCCCTCCACATGAATCTTAGTTACCTCTTTACTAACACACCTACCATATAGGCATCCAAGGAACTTTGGGACAAAACTATCTTGGCTTCCATGGCTAGATTTATAAAGACCACTATGGTCATCAGCAGAGTTTAAACCAATGAACATATAAAGCAAAAATAAAGCAGTAGTACTCTAAAACAGTTCACTGAACAGCAAAACAATATCAAACTCTTATCTGCCAATGATGGAGCAGGATTAACTCTGGACCCCCTCAGGGTGTGGTGAAGGTGCCAAGCACATGGGTGGTCTGGGAAAATGATCTAGGGACAAATCAGTAACAAGGAAGGTTTACTCAAGAGCAATACTGGTTTACTGGGTGGGCAATTAGTATTATGGCTCTATGGAAAACCATAGGTTTAAAAAGCACCTAAATAGCTTACTCAACAAACAATAGCATTGAAAGAGGGGGAAGGAAGGAATTTGTAAGTCAAATTACTATAATGGTTGGAAGCTGGAGACTCAGCATTTAAAACTATAGCAAGAGAAGTATGGGATGATTGGGGAAAAACATTTAAGCTGGAGTTCAAGTCTTATGGTTAGAATTTCAGAAGCATTTAGCTTAATGTCTTGGGTTCTGGGGCAGACTCAAAGAACATGGGAAAAACAGTAACAAAGTAAACAGAAAGGCACTGAAATCCAACTTTGAGCAGGTACATACAGCTACAAAAACTGCTGAAACACAAATCCTGGAACAGAATTTACAATACTGCTGTGACACTCCTGCATTGGGCCAGTAATCAAGGAGCCTCAATCCTCACCACTGTCGGCAGTGAGGGACGTACAAATGGGAGGATGACAAGCACACACACAGTAAAGTACAACTTCCCTTAAGAGCACACAGAGATCACAGTCAGTCTGGGGCTGCTTTCTCCCACTTTCTCCAGATCCCCAATAAGACTCCCCACTGGCACAGCTATAGGGCTAAGATCTCAGCTGAAGGGTCAAGCCAAGACCTCCAGCACCCTCTGTCTAATCAGTGCTGCGTGTCCCTGCCCAATTAGCTGAAGCAGACACACTGACATTTGATTGATATACGAACACACACACACACACATACCTGGGGAAGGCTGGCACAGGATTACTAGCTATGTTCCCTTCAGCCCAGACTATAAGGTAGTTATCTCTGCCACCAACCCCTCCTTATCAGTCATTATAAGGCCCTTACAAGGGTGACCATTCCTACTGTGTAGTGTTGCTATTATCCAACTGGTGTGACCAAAACTTACAAGGCTATTTAGGAGTGGCCTGTACAGTGTCAACAAACACATATGCAAGTACCAAAAGATATGTTTAAATATACTTAATAATAAATAATACAAGAACAAAACAATACTCAGTAAACAAACACAGTTACTTCAGAGTTCAGAATCACAGGAAATATTTTAAAACAACATTGCAGGACAGTCAAATACAGAACACATCTAAACTAATCTTAACTATATTTCTAACTATATCTAAAAGAAATTACTGTGCCTTAGACTTACTTACAGACCAAGGCAAATGCAGATGAGTGGATGTTCTTGCTAGGTCCAAGACAAAATACAAAACGCAAAGTTGCTCTCTGAGAGAGTTCTTAAATTAATATCAAACATTACTGCTGGGTTAGCTTGGATGACATCACTATTTGTCACCTGCCTTCAGTTCCCAGGCTAGAAGAAACTAACATCTCTGTGTTAAAAATACATATCTCTCAGATGTTTGCTCAGAATTGGAAGTCACAAAACAATTAAACACATTTACATTTTAGACCTAGTAATTACGTCTCTCTCCAAGACGATAGAAAAACCTGTAGTTCTAGACATTGTGTGTGTGTCACTAAAACTGATAACACAATTGTAAAACAAATTTCAACTTATTTTCTTGAAGTTTTGTAACTTAACTCTGCATGTTCCAGCTTCTACTATTAAAACATACATTTGCACAGGTATAGAGTTTATAATCATTTCTGTTCTTTTCCAGTATGGTACACTGTGGACACATCACTGAAGGTTACAACTGTACAAACCCTGTTCAACACACACTTATGCACCAGTAGTTTAATATACACACAACCTATAGTTCTCTTACATTGGTAAGACAAGCATATGAATCATATCAATCTTCAGAAATGACATATTATTTACAAAATTCCAGATTGTTGGGCTGGCAGTGTCACAATTCTCCCCCTCCCGCTCCCCGAAAACTCAAGCTAGTTTTTCAAGTGATCCTTGAGAAATAGTGCTCGACAGGGTTGAGTCTATCTGGGAATATCTTACCCCATTCCCTGTCCGGAGAGCCCACCCGCATTGGCATTGCTAACCCCACTGTGTGTGCTGCAGTGTCATAGCATATGCTTGCAACTCTAGGCTCCACCTTAGTAAGCTGGCATTTTGCTGGTTGGCTCGATGTAGCCATGTTAAGGGATTGTGGTCTATAACTGCAGTGAATTTCCTTCCATACAGATACGACTGAAGTTTCTGTAGTGCCCACACTATGGCTAGGCATTCCTTTTCTACAGCTGCATAGCATTCCTCCCTGGGTTGCAGCCTATGACTGAGATATACCACTGGGTGCTCTTCTACCTCTGTGGAAACCTGGTAAGTACAGACCCCACCCCATGGTTTGAAGCATCCACCTGCGCAACAAATTATTTGCTGTACTCTGGACTGGCTAACACAGTGCGTCCTCCCAAAGCTCCTTTAAGATTCTGGAATGCCTGCTCACATGCTGAGGTCCACACTACCTTATCTGGCCTATTTTTCCTTCTCAGGTCTGTGAGGGGAGCGGTTATGGTACTATAATTGGGGGCAAACTTTCTGTAGTACCCCACTGTCCCTAAGAATGCCCTCACCTGCTTTTGGGTAACAGGGGCTGGCCAAGTATGAATGGCTTCCACTTTAGCAGGTTCTGGCCTGATCTTACCACTCCCCAGTCTATGATCCAGGTAGGAGATCTCTACCATACCCACCTGACATTTGCTGAGCTTAATGGTTACCCTGCCCTCTGTAGTCTGACCAGCATCTCCCTGACATGCTGAAGATGCTCTTTCCAGAAATGGCTGTAGATGGCAATATCATCTAGGTAAGCATAGGCAAAATCTCCTGCTAGGATATGATCTACCAGCCTCTGGAAAGTCGCTGGGGCATTTTTCTTCCCAAAGGACATCTTTGTGAACACATACAAGCCAAAAAGAGTCACAAAGGCTAACCTCTCACTAGCACTGGGAGCAAAGGGCACCTGCCAGTAACACTTGGTAAGATCAACAGTGGTAAGATACTTAGCCCCACACAGTTGCTCTAGAGATTCATCTGTCCTAATTATGGGGTAAGCATGTGACTATTTAATTTCCTATAGCCTACACAGAACTGGTGCTGCCATCCTTCTTTTGTACCAGCACCACTGGGGAGGACCAGGGACTGATGGACTCCTGAATTACCCCTAGTTCCAGCATTTCCTGTAGCTCTTCCCTCAGAATCTATTTGACTCTCTCAGGCACCCTATAAGGGGCCTGGGTCCTGTACCCAAATGGTACTGCACCATGTGGGTGCACCCTGGTTTCCCAGTGAACATGCCCCCAAACCCTTGTAACACTGCTCCGATTTCTCAAACCTGGGTAGGGTATAGCTGCTGGGACACTGCTATCCCTTCCACTGAGGAGTCAGTCCGAGCCTCATGGAGGAGATCAGTCACCAGATTCCCCCCTCAGACTCCCCCTGCCATCCACTGCAAACACTCAGCACAAAGGCCTCCCTATTATGGTAAGGGTCCATCATGTTAGTTTGGGCCCCTGCCTCCTGCCTAGCAGTTCTACCATGTAGTTAACACTGACCTTCCTTGCTACCTTGTAGGGTTCCTCCCAGGTTACCTGCAGCTTGGTTTGTCTGACAGGAATGAGAACCATTACCTCCTGCCCTACAGCATACTCTCTAGCTCAAACATTCCTGTCATACCAGACCTTTTTCTGGTATTCGGCTTCTCCCAGGTTCTCCTGGCCCAAACCTATGAGTTCCCTCAGCCTAGTCCTGAGGTTTAGGACATATGCAACAACAGACTCTTTCTGGGATTCACACTCACCCTCCCACTCATCTCGAATCAAATCAAGGGGTCTCCTCACCCTTTGCCCATACAACTACTCAAAGGGTGAAAAACCTGTGGATTCATGGGGAACCTCTCTGTAAGCAAACAGATGGGGCAAATATTTGTCCCACATCTATTAAACTGGTCTGCAAATGCCCATAGCATGGACTTTAGTGTAGAGTTTCACCTCTCAACAAGACAATGAGTCTGGGGATGGTAGGGGGTGGTCTTTAGGTACTTCACCCCATGTGCTTCCACAGACAAGCCAGCAGGTCTGACATGAAATTGGCACCTCTGTCAGTCAGTATTTCGTTTGGAAAACCTACCCTGTTGAAAATTTCTAACAAAGCATTTGCCACCTTTTCTGCCTCAGTGGAGGACAGAGCCACCACCTCAGGGTATCTGGTAGCATAATCTATTACCACTAGGATATACTTTTTACCTGTGGAATGTGGGTAATCAAAGGCACCACAATATCCATAGCTACTCTCTGAAATTTCTCCTCAATCACAGGCAAAGGCATCAAAGGAGCTTTCAAATTGTATCCTGCCTTGCCTATCTTTTGGCACTGCTCATAGGTCCTGCAGTACCCTGTTACATCTCTGGAAATCCTAGGCCAATAAAAGTTCTGTATAATACTTCTCCTTGTATGTTTTATGCCCATATGACCTGCAAAAGGAATATCATGGGCTATGTCCAGAAGTGCCAGACGGTAGGCTCTGGGTACTACCAGCTCAAATATTCCCCTCACCCTCTAGCCCTCCCTCAGGGGTCCACTCAATGTACAGTAACCCTTTGTCCCAGTATACAGATTGCCCCTTCCCTTGAGAATCAGGTGCCTCACTAGCCACCTCTCTCAGTCCTTGTAATGTAAGGTCTAAGCGCTGAGCCTTTCTCAACCCTCTATTTGTAACCCTTCCAATCTCCCCTTCCACAGGATGTCTGGTATTCTCTGACAGCGGTGCCTCACTGTCAACCTGGGTACTACTACTCACCTCTGCCCTTGCAGTCAGTCTGTCCAAGGGAAGATCAGTACCCACAAGCAGCTGTGGCTCACCTTCAGTCTCACTACTACAGGGTAGCTCCTTCCCTAACCTAACCACCTCAACAGTCCTGGATGCAAGTGTGTCTGTCTGGGCCTTCCACAGGCTAAAAGACCCATGTTTGTCTCAAAGCCTGACTGCAGGTAGCTGCATCCACAGAGTAAAGCATTATCAAAATCATTCTCTATCAGGACATCTGCAGGGATATCCTCAAACACGCCTACTTATTTTCGTCCCTTTCCACCCTCCCAGTCAAGGTGAACACTAGCCAAAGGTATTTGAAATGGGGTCCCTCCTTAAAGCTCTGAATGGAGTAGACTGCCCAAGCAAGTAGTCCTCCTGTGTAACCATTGTAGGCTTCACAATGGTTGGGTCAATGGCTGTGCCTCTGTTAGCAGTGGCCTCTTTCCCATTCACCAAGATAGGATATAACCTCTTATGGTAGTTTGGTACCCTTGTTGTCTCGAGACAACTTACTGCTGGCATTATGTTACTGCCACTTACTGGCTCTCCCACCTTTTCTCCCCCACCTTGTCTCTGTGGACATCGATATGCTACATGGCCCCACAGGTTGCATTTAAAACATTTAAGCCTTGGTCCTGGACGTGTACCTGGACTCGTGGCTTTCCCTGCTACTGGTGGACTCTGTTGGGGCAGTCTGGGCTGCCCACCATGGGTTCTCTTAGATCCATGAGCAGCACTGGGTGTCTCTTTCTTGTGCAGTGATGCCCAGTTTGCTAAGTATAGGTCTCCCTTCTTCCCCAACTCGTATGCAGTATTGCATTGTCTATCAGCTAACCAGATTCTCATGTCCTCAGGCAAAGTGCTAAGGGCTTGCTCCCTCACCAAAAGGTCTACCAGCCTTTCAAAAGTGGTAACCTGACATCCACTCACCCACCTATGAAAATGTGCTTAGTTCAGCAATATATTCACACACAGTTTCATCTGCCTTGATTCTATGCTTATGAAACTTTTTCCTATAAGCTTCATGTGTTAACTTAAAAACATTCTAGCAAACAGTCTTTTACAATATTATAATTAAAAAAAAAAAAAACAGTATCAGACCGTTTAGAAATAATAGTTACAGCTTTACCATGGTGTAAGGGGTCAGGAACCATTATACGGTTTCCATACCCTCTCAAACATATGAAACTATCAAAATTATCCTCTGTAAATTGTGGAATTAATTTACTGATTTTTTGTTGCACCTGGGGTTTGGTTCTCCCTTCTTCATTACCTCCATGACTCTGGCGAAGAGTCAGCATCTCCTTTTCATGTTGCCTCTGCCTCTCATTCTCCTCAGCTTCCAGGGATCACAATTTCTCATTTTCCTCAGCCTACAGATGTCGCAGTTTCTCATTTTCCTCAGCCTCTAGATGTCGCAGTCTCTCTGCTGCTTCTTTTTCCAAACACTTGTCCTCCAGGCTCAAGTCTCTCACTCTACACAGATTTTTAAGTCCTCTGTGGAAAGGTCAAACTTTCCATTTTCTGAGAGCTGTACATCTCCCAGGCCAGCCTGGCTGTCCTCCTGATCGCTGGCCTGCAATGCAGCTGTGCCCAAAGCTGCAATCATTTCTGAATTAGTCAAGTTGGCATGCTCCAGTCCTTTAGCCTGGCACATCTCAGCCAACTGACTCTTATCAGCTTACCATATTCCTCTGCTAACATGCTTGCCTGGTCTCCCTGACTAACTACGCTAACAAAAAAATAAAAATAAAATAAAACAATTATGATGTGAAACTCAATGTTCACTGCGTGGCTGATTGAGAGTACAAACACCTTCAGTAATCACAGTTCACAGGCTACAGGAATTCAATAGCTACACCACTACTAGCCAATTAATATGTGATGTGGCTAACTCACCACTGTCAATCAATATGTGATGTGGACAGCCCAGCACTGCCAACCAATTAATATGTGACGCCCCTGCAATGGCCCAGTAATCAAGGAGCCTCAATCCTCACCACTGGCAACAGCTAGGGGATGTACACACCGGGAGGATGACAAGTACATACACACAGTTATTGCAATTTCCCTTAAGAGCACACAGATAAAAAGTCAGTCTGGGGCTGGTTTCTCTCTCTTTCTCCAGATCCAATAAGACTCCCCACTGGCAAAGCTATAGGGTTGAGATCTCAGCCGAGTGGACAAGCCAAAACCTCCAGCACCCTCTCTGTCCAACCATTGCTTCATGTCCTTGCCCAAGTAGCTGACACACACACACACACACACTGGGAAAGGCTGGCAAAGGTTTACTAGCTATGCCGCCTCTGCCCAGACTATAAGGTAGTTCTAGCTGCCACCAGCCAACTCTTTATCAGCTATTATAAGGCCCTTAACAAAGGGTATCCAATCCTACTGTGTGTTGTTACTAATAATCCAAATGGTAGTTTTGACCAAATGCCAGGCTATTAGGAGTGGCCTGTACAGTGACACCAAATACATATGCAAGTACTCTAAGAGCTTAAATATATCTCACTGATATCAGCCAAAGATAGGTGTAAATATATTTAATAATACATAAAAAAATAAGACAATACTCAGTAACTCACAGTGACTTCAGAGTTCAAAATCACAGGAAATATTTTAAAACAACATTACAGGGCAGTCTCAAATAAATACAGAAAACATCTAAACTATTCTTTATTATATTCCTATCTCTAGCTAAGAAGAGTTACTATGCCCTAAGAACTTGCTTACAGAGCCAGTCAAGTGCAGATGATAATAATGAGTGGATGATCTTGCCAAGTCCAGGACAAAATACCAAATGCACAGACTCTCTCTGAGAGAGTTCCCAAATTAATATCAGACATTACTGCTGGGCCACTTTCGATGACATCACTCTGTTACCTGACTTCAGTTCCCAGGCTAAACAGAAACTTAACATAATCTTATATCTCTGTGTGGGAAATACATCTCTCTCAGATCTTTGCATCTGCTAGGAAGCCATAAAGCAATAAAACTCCTCCACATATCAAACCCATTAGTTAGTTTGCTTTCAAGACAATAAAGTGTCTAGACATTGTGTCTGCTATTGAACTGAAACAAAGAGACAACATTTTTTTGTTTATGGCTATAAATTAATTTAACCTTGATTATTCTTATGTTTTGCAAGTTAATCTTCTATGTTCCAGCAGGGTTTGCTGTTGGTTAGATTCTTGAAGCTCAGTACACAACATACAGTTCTGTATAAATCCTATCAATATTCACAAATGACATAGAATTATTTACAAATTTTCAGAGAGCTGGCCTGGCAGTGTGCCACCCCCCCAAAAAAATATTTTTGCAAGTGACCTTTAAGAAACGTTGCTTGAGAAGGTTGAGCCTATCTGGGAACACATTACCCCATTCCCTGTCTTGACAGCCCATCTGAGCTGGCATTGCTAACCCCACTGCAGTGCTGCACTGTCATATTATATGCCTGCAACCCTAGGTTCCACCTTAATAACTTGGCATTATGTAGCCATGTTAAGGGATTGTGGTCTGTAACATCTGTATGGAAGGAAATTCACTGTAAAGGCTGAAGTTTCTGCAGTGCCCACACTATGACAAGGCACTCCTTTTCTACAGCTGCACATCATTCCTCCCTGGGTTGGAGCCTACGACAGAGATATATGACTGGGTGCTCTTCTCCCTCTGAGGAAACCTGGCTAAGTACAGCCCACACCCCATGGTTTGAAGCATCCATCTGCACAACAAATTCTTTGCTGTAATCTGGACTGGCTAACACAAGGGGCCCTCCCAAAGCACCTTTAAGCTTCTTGAATTCCTGCTCACATGCTGGGGTCCACACTACCTTACCTGGCCTGTTTTTCATTGTCAGGTCTGTGAGGGGGGCAGTTATGGTACTATATTTGGGGACAAACTTTCTGTAGTACCCTGCTGTCCCTAAGAATTCTCTCAGCTGCTTTTTGGTAACAGGGACAGGCCATGCCTGAGTGGCTTCCACTTTGGCAGGTTCTGGCCTGATCGTACTACTCCCCAGTCTATGTCCCAAGTAGGATACCTCTGCCATACCCACTTGACATTTGCTGGGCTTAATGGTCAACCCTGCCCTCTGTAGCCTGCAAAACACCTCCCTGACATGCTGAAGGTGCTCTTGCCAGGAATGGCTGTAGATGGCAATATCTAGATAAGCAAGGGCAAAGTCTCCTGCTGCTGCTAGAATACAATCTACCAGCCTCTGGAAAGTCACTGTGGCATTTTTCATCCCAAAGGCCATCTTCGTGAACTCATACAAGCCAAAAAGAGTCACAAAGGATGACCTCTCTCTAGCACTGGGAGTCAAGGGCAGCTGCCAGTATCCCTTGGTAAGATCAACAGTGGTAAGATACTTAGCCCCACCCAGCTGCTCTAGGGCTTCATCTGTCCTAGGCATGGGGTAAGCATCTGACTCTGTGTGACTATTTAATTTCCTGTAGTCCACACAGAACCTGGTGCTGCCGTCCTTCTTTTGTACCAGCACCAGTGGGAAGGCCCAGGAACTGCAGACTCCCGAATTAACCCTAGTTCCAACATTTCCTGTATCTCCTCCCTCAGAGTCTGTTTGACTCTCTCAGGCACCCTATAAGGGGCCTGCTTAATAGGCCTTTGGGATTCTTTATCCACATGGTGCTGCACTTGGGGGTGCACCCTGGTTTCCCAGTGAACATGCCATCAAACTCCTGTTACACTGATTGGATTATTCAAACCTGGGTAGGGAATAGCTGCTGGGGCATTGCTAAACCTTCCACGGAGGTGTCAGTCCAAGCCTCACTGAGGACCTCAGTTACCAGATCCCCTCAGACACCTCCTACAATCCACTGCAAATAATTAGCACAAGGGCTTCCCTAGAACAGCAAAGCTTCATCATGCTAACATGGTACAGTTTGTGCTCCTGCATCTTGCCAAGCAGTTCTACCATGTAGTTCACATCACAGACCTTCCTTACTACCTTGTAGGGTCCCTCCCATGCTGCCTGCAGCTTGTTGTGTCTGACAGGAATGAGAACCATTACCTGCTGCCCAACAGAATAATCTCTGCCTCAAGCATTCCTGTCATACCAGACCTTTTTCTGCTGTTAGGCTTCTGCCAGGTTCTCCTGGGCCAAGCCCATGAGTTTCCCGAGCATAGTCCTGAGGTTTAGGACATATGCCACAACAGACTCCTTGTGGGATTCACACACCACCCCACTCATCTCAAATCAAATCTAGGAGGTCCCCTCACCCCATTTTCATACAAGTCAAAGGGTGAAAATCCTGTGGATTCCTGGAGCACCTCTCTGTAAGCAAACAGATGGGGCAAATATTTGTCCCACCCCTCTTAAACTGATCTGCAAATGCCCTAGCATGGACTTGTGTGTAGAGTTCAACCTTTCAACAAGACAAGGAGTCTGGGAATGGTAGGGGGTGGTCTTCAGGTGCTTCACCCCACAGTGCTTCCACAGACAAGCCAGCAGGTCCGACATGAAGTTGGCACCTCTGTCAGTCAGTATTTCTTTTGAAAAACCTACCCTGCTGAACATTTCGAACAAAGCATTTGCCACCTTTTCTGACTCGGTGAAGGACAGAGCCACCGCTTTAGGGTATCTGGTAGCATAATCTATTACCACTAGGATACACTTTTTCCCTGTGGAATGTGGGGTACTCAGAGGCCTCATGATATCAACAGCTACTCTCTGAAATTGCTGCTCAATCACAGGCAAAGGCATCAAAGGAGCTTTCACATGGTCTCCTGCCTTACCTACCTTTTGGCACTGCTCACGAGTCCTACAGTACCCTGTTACATCTCTGGAAATCTTAGGCCAATAAAGGTTCTGCATAATACGTCTCTTTGTATGTTTTATGCCCATATGACCTGCAAACAGATTATCATGGGCTATGGCTAGAAGTGCCAGATGGTAGTCTCTGGGTGCTATCAGCTCAAGTATTCTCTCAGCCTATAGCCCTCCCTCAGGGGTCCACTCTCTGTACAGTAACCCTTTGTCCCAGTATACAGATTCCCCCTTCCCTTGAGAATCAGGTGCCTCACTGGCCTCCTCCCTCAGGCTTTGTAATGTAAGGTCTGAGAGCTAGGCTTGTCTCAACTCTCTCTTTGTAACCCTTCCCCGCTCCCCTTCCACAGGAAGTCTGGTGTTCTCTGACAGCAGTGCCTCACTGTTAGCCTGGGTACTACTACTCACCTCTGCCCTTGCAGTCACTCTGTCCTAGGGAACATCAATACCCATAAGCAGCTGTGGGTCATCTTCAGTCTCACTACTACAGGGTAGCTCCCTCCCAGAATTAACTACCTCACCAGTCCTGGCTGCAAGTGTGTGGTCTGTCTGAGTCTCCCACAGTCTACCAGACCCACATTTGTCTCCAAGCTTGACTGCAGGTAACTGCATGCACACAGAGTACTGCATTAACAAAATCATTCTCTGTCAGACATCTGCAGGGATATCCTCAAACACACCTGCTTGCTTCCCTTTCCACCCTCCCAGTCAAGGTGAACCCTAGCCAAAGGTAATTGGAATGGGCCCCCCCCTAAAGCTTTGACTGGAGTAGACTGCCCAAGCAAGTAGTGCTCCTGTGTAACCACTACAGGCTTCACAATGGTTAGGTCAGAGGCTGTGCCTCTCTTAGCAGTGACCTCCTTCCCATTCACTAAGATAGGATATAACCTCTTGTGGTAGTTTGGTACCCTTGTTGTCTCGAGACAACTTACTGCTGGCATTTTGTCATTCCCACTTATTGGCTCTCCCACCTTTTGTTCCCCACTGGTTGCATTTAAAATATTTACCTCTTGGTCCTGGACGTGTACCTGGACTAGTGGCTTCCCCTGCTACTGGTGAACTCTGTTGGGACAGTCTGGGCTGCCCACCATGGGTTCCCTTAGAAGCATGAGTAGTATTGGGTATCACTTTCCTGTGCAGTGATGCCCTGCTTGCTAGGTATAGGTCTCTTCTTCCCCAACTCATCGGCAGTATTGCATTGTCTATCAACTAACCACATTCTCATGTCCTCAGGCAAAGTGCAAAGGGCTTGTTCCCTCACCAAAAGGTCTGCCACCCATTCAAAAGTGGTAACCAGACATCCACTCACCCACCTATGAAAATAGGTGCTTAGTTCAGCAATATATTCAGACACACTCATCTGCCTTGCATCTATGCTCATGAAACATTTTCCTATAATCTTCAGAGGTTAACTTAAAACATTCTAGCAAACAGTTTTTTTTTTTACAATATTATAATTTTAAAAAATCGGTATCAGACTGTTTAAAAATAACAGTGACAGCCTTACCATGGAGTAAGGGGGTCAGGAACCGTACCCAGAGCTATTGGTCAACATTATACTGTTTCCATACCCTTTAAAACATATGAATGAAACTATCAAAATTATCCCCCTCTGTAAATTGTGGAAGAACTTTACTGATTTTTGTTCTGTCTGGGGTTTGGATACTCCCTTCCCCATTACCTCCATGACTCTGACGAAGAGCATCTGGAGTTTGGTTACTCCCTTCCCCATTGCCTCCATGACTCTGGCGAAGAGTCAACATTTCCTTTTCTTGTTGCCACTGCTTCTCCTTCTCCTCAACTTCCAGGCATCGCAGTTTCTCATTTTCCTCAGCCTGCAGATGTCACACTTTCTCATTTTCCCCAGCCTCTAGACGTCGCAGTCTCTCTACTGCTTCTATTTCCAAACACTTGGCCTCCAGCTGAAGTCTCTTTAATTCCAGGCAGATTTTTTAAGTCCTCTGTGGAAAGGTTGAGCTTTCCATTTTCTGAGAGTTGTACATCTGCATGGCCCGCCTGTTTGTCCTCCTGATAGCTGGTCTGCAATGCAGCTGGGCCCAATGCTGCAATCATTTTAGTCAGCACCAGTCCTTTAACCTGGCACATTTCAGCCAACTTACTCTTTGTCAGCTTGCCATACTGCTCTGCTGACATGTTTGCCTGCTCTCCCTGAATAACTAAGCTAACAAAAAAAATAAAAAAATAAAATAAAACAATTATGATGTGAAACTCAGAACGTTTACTGCGTGGCTGACAGAGTACAAACACCTTCAGTGACCACTGTACACAGGCTACAGGAATTCAATATCTATACCACTGCAAGCCAATTAATATGTGATGTGGCTAACTCACCACTGTCAACCAATTAATATGTGATGTGGACAGCCCATCACTGCCAACCATATAATATGCAACGCCCCTGCACTGGCCCAGTAATCAAGGAACCTCAATCCTCACCAGTGGCAACAGCTAGCGATGTACACACCAGGAGGGCGACAAATACACACACAGTCAGTGCAATTTCTCTTAAAAGCACACAGAGATCACAGTCTGGGGCTGGTTTCTCCCTCTTTATCCAGATCCCCAATAAGACTCCCCACTGGCATAGGGTTGAGATCTCAGCTGTGTGGTCAAGCCAAAACCTCCAGCACCTTCTCTGTCCAACCAGTGCTTCTTGTCCCTACCCAAGTAGCTGATACACACACACTTTATATAGAAGTACTCTAAGTGCTTAACTATGTCTAACAGATATCAGCCACAAAGATGTGTTTAAATATATTTAATAATAAAAGAATAAGACAATATTCAGTAACAACACAGTGACTTCAGAGTTCAAAATCACATGAAATATTTTAAAACAATATTGCAGGGCAGTCTCAAATAAATACAGAAAACATCTAAAGTAATCTTTATTATATTCCTATCTATATCTAAGAAGAGTTACTGTGCCCTAAAACACTTGCTTACAGAGCCAGGCAAGTGCAAATAATAATGAGTGGATTTTCTTGCTACGTCCAAGATACAAAATGCAGTCGCTCTCTGAGAGAGTCCCCAAATTAATATCAAGCGTTATTGCTGGGTCAGTTTGGATGACATCACTGTCACCTGACTTCAGTTCCCAAAAAGAAACTTAACAGAATGTTACATCTCTGTGTGAGAAATACATATCTCTCAAATCTTTGCATATGCTAGGAAGTCATAAAGCAAAACACCTCAACATCTCCAACCCAGTAGTTATTTTTCTTTCAAAACAATAAAAAAACTTCTAGCTCTAGACATTGTGTCTGCTAATGAACTGAAACAGAGACATTTTTGTTTATGGCCAAGTTATAAAGTAATTTAACCTCAACTATTCTCAAGTTTTGCAAGTTAATCTTCTATGTTCCAGCAGTATGTTGTGGTTACATTCTTGAAGCTGTATAAATCCTATCAATATTCACAAATGACATAGAATTATTTACAAAATTCCAGATAGCTGAACTGGCAGCGTGATATGAGGCTCAAATCTGGCAGCAGTACACAGTTCTAACACAACTGTGAATGAAAGTACAAGACTGAGCTCCCAGACTGCGTTCAACGTATGAACAGGTACTTTTTACATGTAATAATTAATACTTATGGAAATAGAAATGCAGTGTAATGTATAAACAATACTAAAATGTTGCAGTAATAACACAATTTTCTGATTGCAAATGACTGAGCAAGTTTAAGGACCCAGAAGAAACTAAAAAATGCAAGTATTTCTTTTTTCAAAACATGGGCAGAAAACAGAGAAGTACAAAAAAGTATCACCACACATATATTTAAAAGTGTAACTTAAGATTTAAGCAGAAATTTAAATAAAATAATTTTCCCCTTTGTATAAAAGTTTATATATCACACTTTGGGACTCTTCACACCTCTTCAGCCTCAGAAAAGATTAAATGGTAGAGAAAAGCATTAACAGCAAGTGTGAATCATCAGCAGAGCAGTGTAAGATAAATGTAAATATTATTTCATGAATACATTTTGCTACAGAACATGGTATGATCCTTTTACTTATAGCGTTACGAGTAAAATAAATACCCCACACCACACACTCCAGCGAGATTTATTGCTATAATTTATTAGTACAGCAGATTTAACATACTGAATGACCATTATAAGGATCTCACTATTAGCAGTGCACCATTCATAGAACGTGCAGGAAACACAGCTCAATATGTTACAATTAATTACTCCAATTACTCCATCTGTAGGTCATACTGTAAACAGAAGTTTGTTAGTTGATGCTGCTTAAAGAACAGTTTGGAAATACGGATATAAATATATATATATATATATATATATATATGTATATATATATATATATATATATATATATGTATATATAATATATGCATTTATATGTCAATTTGGAAATACTCATGCTTAGTTGCTGTCCGAGCTTATTGCTTAGCTCTAGTTATATGCAAAACTTACTGCTTAGTTTGTCTTCTGCGCAAAATGTTGTTAAAATTCTGCAGATGGGTTCAGATGAAGAAAATTGGAAGTCACTGTTGCTTTTTTTTTTTTTTTTTAAAGTCATTACAGCTCTGATTATTTATTGCTCTCTGCCTAAAGGCCTGGCTGGAAATGCAGCTCATTAGGTAACTTTCTCTTCCATACAGTGGCATTATAACTTCAGCCAGATCATTTAAAATGTCTTGGGTGAGGCGGTGTGCCCATCGCACAATGGGTTTGTGAATCATCCACACAGTACTAATTTATACACATTACAGCACTTGAAGGTAAGCGCTGAGAGAACCTCTAGCAGCCCTTGAGCTAAGTGCTTAGAAAGGTTCTAGTTTCAATGTGGCCCCCAAATGAAATTTTATAGATTTATACTTTGTCGACTGGTTTAGCCCAACTACCTTTTCAGCTGAGACCCGAGGAGGTATTCATACCAACCAGAGGAAATCTGACAACAGCCAATCTGATGTTGCTAATCTTCATTCATTACATGTGGGTTCGGAGCCGATTCTCAGTTCCGACTCGGCAGCTTTTCCAATCCCGCACTAGCCAGAAACTCTCAAGCTAAGTCTTTCCCATGGTGCCCGCCCTTCTCCACATTACCTCAAACCTTGTTTGCAGAGTACGAAACAAGATGTGTCACACCAGCCTCTCAGTTAAGTGACTGATATCTTTTGAAATTTATATATTTACTTTCTTTGCAAAGTTTCTTGTTAGTTGTGTTTTCTTCCTGTTGAACCCCTTTATTGGTGTCCTTCCAACCCTTTCTGCTAGTTGGCATTCTTCGTACCATTGTTGGTACTTCTTTCTCCTTTTTACCCATTCAGGTATTTCTCCCTTACCATAGCCGGTATTTTCTCTCTCTTTTCTATAATAAAAAAAAAAAAGGCTCTTCGGTTGAGAAGCAGAGTAGTCCTCACTGACCCTATTGGCCTTGATAAATGTGGTTCCCCTTCTTATGGCCTCATCTAGTTCATCAACCCTGGATTCTGGATCCAACTCCAGACCTGGTATCTCATCCACAGGGTCTGATTCAACCAAATATAGTGAGCCTCAAGCGGACAGCTTGGTTTCTCCACTTCCATGGATTGCCAGGCAAAGTAACCTATAGTCTCCTGTCCGTCATATACTTCTGGCTTCTCACAGACCACCCACCAGGAGGCTTTACTTTAGTAAATGGAAGCAATTTTCTATCTGGTGTCACAAAAAGGAATTGTCTTTTTTCGGTGCAAGTATATACAGTTCTAGAATATCTATCTAACCTTCTCGAATCCGGGTCTGCAGACTCTTCAGAGTCCATCTATCTGCAATATCCAACTACCATAATAGGTTTGATGGCTCCTCTTTAATTTCTCATCGATTATGTAAATTTTATCTGAAGGAAGTCCTACGTATCAGGCCCCCTTTGGAGCAACCTATTGAGCCTTGGGATTTGACCTTGGTCCTCCAGTCTTTAACCAGTTCCCCCTTCGAACCTGCATCAGACTGATCTGAAATTCCTGTCTTGAAATAACCGTGTTCATGGTAGCCATTACATCAGCTAGACGTATTTCAGAAATACAAGCTTTGTGTGTGAATCGTCCATATCTAGTTTTTTCAAAAGGACAGAGTATCCCTATGGACAAATCCTTCCTTTTTACCAAAAGTGATTTCTGACCCAACTATTAACCAAATGATAGACCTGCCAGTTTTCTTTCCAAATTTTGCTAATAAAGGGGAGTACACTTTGCATTTGCTCAATGTCCACACACAGTTGCATGTTTACCTTGGTCGGACAGAGTCTATCATAAAGTCTGACCAACTTTTCATCTCATATTCTGGTCCCATAATGGAAAAATCATATTCTAAGGTTACCTTATCCAAGTGGTTAAGGGACTGTATCACCTATGTATACCATCATAACAGAGTTGCTATTCCTTCTCGGATCAAAGCACATTCCACAAGGTCAGTGTCAACCTCTGTAGCTTTTCATGCAAGGGCTTCCATGGATGACATTTGCACAGCAGCAACATGGGCCTCTTCTCATACCTTTATCACACATTACAGTTTGGACATGATCTCCAGAGGAAGAGCTGCCTTTGGTTCAATGGTACTCAGGAATATTCTTCCATAAGGCCTCCCGGGAAACAAGGTAGCTAGGGACTCTGTCCCACATGTAAGGAATGAATGAAAGATTATCAGATAAAGTTATGTCTTACCATAATGTTCTATCTGTGTTGTTCATCTTCATTCATACATTACAATCCCTCCCACCTTCCCCCTCCTAAGACTCTTGGAGGTTAGTTTATGGTCCTTTAACCCTGATAAGGAAGTTGCTCAAAGAAAGCCTCTGGTTTCTCTTTATGATCTGTCCTGTCTTCTAGGCAAACTTGATCGGAGGTAATGTGGAGAAAGGCACCATGGGAAAGACTTAGCTTGAGAGTTTCTGCCTGGCGCAGGCTTGGAAAAATGTTAGAGTCGGAACAGAGGATCGGCTCTGAACCCACATGTAATGAGTGAATGAATGAATGAATGAATGAATGAATGAATGAATGAAGATGAACAACACAGATGGAATGTTATGGTAAGACATAACTTTTTTTTTTTTTTTTTAATCAGCAGAGCAAGTTGATCAACCATCAGCTCAGACAATGGGGCTTCATTTGAAGGATGACAAACACAGGAATGCAGAACTACAGTGTCAATGTTTGAAAACGAACCAATCTATCTGGGGAACAGAACCCACGGTATCCTGAACTTCCAGCAACAAAGACAAGCATGGGACCTGGTGAAGTTCTGATGTTTTTGTTTTTCTTTCGGCTTTTCCCGGTTAGGGGTCTGCCACAGCAGAACTCCGGTCCGCTAATGATTGGCAGTCGATTTTTATGGTGCCGAGGTGCCAGCCCGATGCCCAACCTTCAACAAAGGCACGCCCATTCACGCATGTCTTTCAAACACCACTCGGCAGGGGGGACATGCAGACTCCACACAAAAGGCGCTCTAGCCAAGAATCGAACGGGAGAATCTCTTGCTGTGTGGCGACAATGCTACCGCTGTACCACCGCGGCTTCTACCAGGTGAAGTTCTGGACAGCAAATTTGCAAATGTAGCATGGATCATTTTCCAGTTAATCAATTAATTAAATCAATTTAATTGCAGTATCAGAACTTTAATTGCAGTATCAGAACTTTAATTGCAGTATCAGAACTTCACCAGGTAAAGTTCTGATACTGCAATTAAATTGAAATTGATTAACTGGAAAATGATCCATGCTACATTTGCGAATTTTGTAGCTGCTGTCCAACAGCCACTTCCGCCTTGTTAGGTGGGGACATTTCCAGCTTTTACATAATAAGGTAACATCTAAGATTTTGATGCAAAAGTGCTATCTTGGTGTCAAAATGACACTATAAATTGGTTGCTGATTGGGGGCGTTACACAATTCCGTGTATCTGTTGCTAGAAACAGAAGATGCATGCATGTTAGTATTTTCTACATAGCCTATTAATAAAGGTTAGTAGAAGATGATGGACAATCTTATTATATCTTTAGAGAAAGGACAGTAGCACACTTTGTTAACTGCTGGTTATATTTCTTACTTTCAGTTGTGTCTTACATCCAGGAAGTACTGGCTAGTTTAACTGTTGGTTAGATTTCTTACTATCAGCTGTGCCTGACAATCTAGAAGTTCTGGCTAGTTATCACCACCTGTAATGCTGACTGGAAATATTATTAGCCTAGAAATTAATATTTTAGGCATTCTATCTTCAGTTCAGGTTGCAAATATAATTCGCCAGTTGCTTTGTTGCAAGTTACTTCTTCCTATTACTCAGTTGGAAGCACATCTTGGTGGGGATTATTTTTGCAGGTCAGTTTATACTTTTCAAATGCCAGACGAAGGCTGCTTTATAGCTATACTGATATGTAGACTAGCTAAATAGTTTGTGAGTTGTGATTAGCTGCAGACTAACTTGAAAAGACAGCACTGTAAGTGCATGTTAAAGTTTATCATAGCTTCCCCCGTTATGCCAGAGTAGAAATGCACTTCTGTAGTTACAAAATGGCTCCTTTATGTACTGGCACCTGTAGGACATTTGGAAAAACAGTCAAGAAACTAATGACTATTGAACTGCGTCACCCCTACTTTTGTTGAGAACAGCTTTCATCCATTCTACTGTACCTTATGAGTTGAATTACACTTATAAACAATGACAATTAGAGTTATCAACTTCTTTTACTTCAGAAAATTGATATTACTTCACTTTGTCTTATTCTGTCAAGGTCTCAGGTTAATAGTAGTAATATTTTACAAGTGTCGCAGATTATTTTGTGATTTGTCTCTGGTTCTATTGAGATTTGTCCCTGAGTGGTTGAGAGTTGTGATGGGGTGAATAGCTCTTACCCTTCCATTTCCAGAATGTGGAACACTACCCATCATAATCTGGAACACTTACTAACGGCTTACTAACAAAATTCAACTAGAAAGGCTATGCGATGGTTAAAACATGGTGGTTTTAGTTATAAAATGAACTTTTAATGAATTATAATGTCGGAAAAAATCGACAAAATGTGGAACACTTCCTAACAGCGTTCTAACCATGTCAAAAAGGAAGTTCCTGGGATGGTTCTGAGTTACTTTATATCTATAAAATGTTCTCTGGATGAACTGATATGACTCATTATTATTAACCAAGGAAATCATTTTAACACAATCTGTGACAGACCCTTTCAATGACAAACTGCAAGAAATTGGGACTTTAAGAGTCGTAATGAGAAACGCTCCTCATAATGAGATACACTTCAGAGACCTTTCAGAAAATGCATGTTAATGCAAAACCTGTTAACTCCATCAACTTTCTAGGTTTGTGATTTCGTGCACTGAGAGGTTGAGAGGTATGACTTCAGTTAGCACACATGAAATTTACAAGAAAGACTAGAATGCTCTTTCCGTACTTTAGATTGGATGTACAGATAATGGGGAGAACAGGATGCATTTGCTCACGCTAATATGAGTATGGCAAGATACTTGTTTATTTTAATTAACCAATTTATTTATTTATCATTATTTTGACTGATGTAAATGGGATGTTTTCAGCCACAACCCGGGTGGAGACAGAATATATATTGATATATACGTACAAACAATAGAAGTAGCACTGGTTTGTTACTGTACATATTGTTGTGTTGTATGAAACAATTATACAGTTAGCATTTAAGCAATAAATCCTGCTGGATTGTGTAGTAAGCTCAATTTTATTCAGAACAGTATGAGCCAAATACAACAAACAACAGAATCCAGTTCGTTATTAATATTTTACACATACTTTATTACAACAAATTTAAAACTAGTTTTAAATGAATACACTATAAAGAGCAATATGTTTTAAACTGTGCAACCTTTATTAAAATACAGTGATCATCAACTGTAAAATCTTTCACAGAACAAAAGTACTAGAATAAGAACAGAAGCTAAACATATTATAGCAACTTATTAAACTATCATGTGAACATTACAATACATTTTAACTCACAGTAGTAAGTATGTAGTTATTAGTAACATCATGCGGATCCCACCGCTCAACATCTTAGTATAAGAATTCTGGACAAAAGCAAAAGTAATGGGGGTCAAAGGCCCAAAATAGTGACCATCTTTAATTGTAGCTCCTATAAAGTTAGAAAGTTGACAGAATAACATGTTTAGCATCAGCATGCATATTCTGAAGGGTACGAAGTCTTGAAACTTGTCCATCATTATTTAATAACTTCAGTCCTCAATGATTTGTCAGTAAAACTCAGGTTTTTGGAGGAACAGATCAAAAATGAGGCAAAGATCTGGACATTCTGTGAAAGTCTGGACAGTTGAGAGGTATGTTGAAGACAACAGTAGTCAAGTCAGTTTAGCTCTAGCTATTTTAATCTGAATAGCAATTTTTATTGCTCTTTGTATTATTTAGATTGAACAATCGTACATAAAGAAAGTAAGTGTCTTATCAGACAAAGGTATATTAATATTTACTCTAGTTAATTTGCCAGAAATACATTGTATTAATATTCACATAGAAAATGACAGAAACCATTCTTGTATAGATTAAGAGTTATATTACTGTAAAATACTGTTTTTTTCTTGCTGCCTAGATAGTTGTAATTCATCACTCACTGCATTCTGTCTCATCAGTCCTAGGGGATAGTAGGCCATACTCCTATACGAGTGTTGAATAAACTTGTTAGATTAGGGATTTCATTTTAAAGTAGTTATTAGACATTAGAGAGGCTAAAGAATAAAATAGGTTTAGAAATGGTGTTTCATTTATGCATACATTTTAGAAAAGCAGAAACAAAGAATATTTCACTGAATGTTGACCTTGTTGTCAAAGCATTGAGATAATAGTTTCTCAAGGAAAGATTGCAGACAATTCTTGTTCTGTTCCTTTCTCAAGGAAAGAATCAAGAGATAAGTTAACGGCCAGGCACATGTGAGGCTAAAAAACAAGACGTAGCCAAAGAACCAAGGTTAAGGGTGTGGATGTAGTCTATAGAGAAAAAAATACTGGAAAAAAAGGATACAATATGTTGTGTTCAGGATAGCAGAGCAGTTAAGGTTAGCAAGTTCGTTCAACCAGTTACTTCAGAGAAGATGTCAAACACTCGAGCCCGTGTACAGAAAACAGGTCATCTAGAGACTATGTTAGTTTACATTGTTCAGGACAATCAGAATATGATGTCCAGCAACTTGAATTGTTTATCAGTACTGTTAATGAAGTGAACATCTAATTAAATGAACTACAGTGTTTGGTAAATTCATTCTGAAAAGTGCACAAGACTTGGTCCATAAAGAAGAGACTGGCACCTGTTCAGTACAAACTTGGGTAATTAAGACTTTGTTTCTCAGTCTCACTGGACAAAGTGTTTCCAGCTAATTATGGTACAGTACAGTATTATCAATTTTTACAAAATGTATCTGATTAGTGGCGAGGTATCTGTATCCAATATTTGTAAAGAAAGCTTACAGGTGTTGTGGCTATCAGCCTAATCCATTTATATATGTTGCTATTGTTGTGATGGGCAGCTAAGGTTAGCATTAGCAGCCAACATTCAACAATATTTGATATAGCTGATCTTGTGTTTCACTTAAAATGCTCCAGTTCTATATGACTACTTACACGGGGCAGTGCCGGATTATATGAATGTAGTCAGACGATGAGGTGTTACAATGCCAGCAGTTATCTGTTATAAAAGACCCCAGTCAAACAAATGTTTGTGATGATGGTGCCAATGATGTACAATTTTGAAAAAAGAAATTGATATTTAGCTGGGATTGGTGAAGATTAATTATTCTCTATGACTTTGCTCCACATAGTTGCAGCAGTTGTACTTTTACTACTAAGTCCATTTCTTAGCAATTTCCTTAACTGTAGCTGTGCGTGTGAGGTGATATTTTTGTAAAAATACTTTAAACCTGTTTTTAATTTTTTGTGCATCTGTGAGGGTTTAGCTTTTTGCTATTTACCAATAGCCATGATGCATCACTTTTTATTAAATCTGTTACTTTATGTTTTGTGACAAATCTTTTAAATACTTGTCTCTCGATCCATTGCTCCCACCCTCCTGGGTACCAAACGTTATTGGATTTTTCCATATTGCTAACTTTGTTCTTTTTTTTTCTACTGTTAGACATTGTTCCAAGCTTAACTAGAACAGCTGGGGTTGATCCTAGACCTTCTATATTGACATTTGGCTAAGGCCTCTAAGCATTTTTTAAAGATTTAGTAACCTTAGTCCTTCTACCCTCTTAGGTAGTTCTAGTTTTTGCCTACTTATTCTAGGATGTGATTTGTCCAAAGAATGCTTGTTATTAATGATTGAAATTTGTTAAGATACTTAAATTGGTATACGCGAGACATATTTCAGGTAATATATACCTTTTCACCATCTGTATTTTGGGCAATATTGGGTAATATTTTTCCAGCAGCCTACTTATATATGTATGTATGCATCTGTTTATGTACTTATTTATTTGTATTTGTTTACCAGGAGGTCTACTGGGCCAGAGTGAGCCCATTTTCAGTAGAGGCCCGGGGAGAAAAGCTCCAAAAACAAAGATGATAAAGCTAGAGCATAAAAACAGAATCAAATGGCCATGATGCAGAATACTAAGTTACAGATAGGTGATACAATAAAATAAACAGTATACAAGTTATACAAATACTAGGTTGCAGCGAGTAATAAAATAATTTTCAATATACAACACAAACATGAATGCAATTGAGGACATAGAATGTTAGTGTATGTGTGAACATTGCACTATTGTAGCAAAGAGGAAATTATAGAGAATAGCATTTAATTAGGCTGAGAGTAAGGTATAGGCTTAGAGCATTAGCTATATAGGCAGCAAGATTAAATAAAATATATAGTAGCCAAATGCTAACATATGCAGATTTTGAGTGGCTGGGTGGCACATATTAGGACTTAGCAAGTTGGAAAAAATATATATATATGATATATTATATATATATCATATATATATATATATATATATATATATATATATAAAGGAGTCAGAGCCATAAGTGAGATAGGGAGGAAGGAGAAGATGAGCTAGAGAAGTAGGAAGGCTAGGAATATTTTTTTTTATAGTCAGTGCTGGTACATGTACATAGTCAATGGGAGATTAGGTGTTGCTTCAGTGATGTCTTAAATTGTTCAGGGTTGCTAGTAGTCCTAATTGATCATGGGAGAGCATTCCATAGTTTGGGGATGGCATGTGGGTAACGTGTTTGACCAGTGGAAAGGTCAGGTTTTGCTACATTAAGGAGCACCTAAATGACCGATCGCAGGGATCTATTTGGGTGATGCATGGTGAACAGAGAGAAGAGGGCAGGACAGCTAGAAGGCTTGTAGATTAGCTTATGAGCTGTGGTTAGTTGCAAATATGTTAGATGTTGGGGAAGTTCTAGCCAGTTTAAACCTTGGAGTGATGCACAGTGGTAGGAGGAGTGTTTGGCGCTGGTTGCAAATTTGTGATTTTGTTGTAACATGAGTCCAGTTTGGATTTAAGAGAAGACTGCATGTTAGTAAGGAGCGGTGCACCATTGAGCAAGGATGGAAGTAGAATGGAAGAGGCAAGGGATAGCCTTGCTGCATAAGTGAGGAAGTGATTATGCCTGGAAAGGATGCCTAATTTTTGATGGGCTTTTTGATATTTTTATTATGCTGGTCAAAAGTTCGTTTATGACACCTAGAAGTTTGGGATAAGGGACTACTTTGATGCAAGTGTTGAGTGTGTTAATGGCAAACTCGTTTTTTTGGTTAGGGGTGTAGTTTTTTGGCAGTGAATAACAGGAGTTTGGTTTTATTAGTATTTAGGGCTAAATGGTTATTATACATCCAGTTTTCGATAGAGGTGAAGGCATTTTGGGTGACTAAGTAGTTCTGAAGTGGACTTGACCACTCAGATGATGGTAGAGTCATCTGTATATTGGATGACAGTAGCTTGGGCTATACTGGTATGGAAATCATTGATGAAAATGCTAAAAAGCAAAAGCTGTGGAACTAGTATGGACCCTTGTGGGACTCCAGTATTGATAAGGAAAGGAGAGAAGGATTGATGCCACCTGGTTGCTTGATGTCTACCTGTATGATAGTTGGAAAACCAGTTTAGGGTAGGGGGAAGATATGTTTAAATTGGAAAGCCTGGACAGGAGAACTGAGTGGGAGAAAGTACGGACGGCCTTGGAAATGTCAAGAAATAGCGAGGAGACAAGGTTTCCTCAGTCTTTAGCATGGCTGTGTCCAAGAAGGATATTAGAGCGGTGGCAGTGCTGTGACTAGGCCTAAACCTATGTTGGGTTGGGGAGAGGATGTTGTAGTGTAGTAGGTAGTCAAGGAGTTCATAGGAGGTTACTAGGCTATTGGCCCTGAGGCCCTTATAAGCCTAGCCAAGAGTTTAGCCCATGTTTAGACAAATCACCACCCAATGCCCCAGCAAGGACAGGGGTGGAATCCCAGGGGTATATTTTTTGTTTCTCATCCAGTTATTCAGGTTGCGCATAAAAAGGGGCAAAGAGGTACTCTGATTGATGTGGAGAGGGAGTCTATTCCACAGATGAGGGAGTCTCTGGGACACAAATCTGTGCCACCAAAAATTCCTGTTGATGTCACAGACCAGGTTGAGGCCACGCATACGGGTTACTCGAGTGGAGATTGACTTGTGTATATGCAGCAGTCCCATCAAGGAGGAGTCCATGATTGCCTGCTATGCCAGACAGGGGTCACCTTTGAGGAGTCTGTATGAAACTGAGTAGAGGGATTGGGCTTTTAGCCTGTCTATGGTAGATGTTTTGGGCCCTCGATTCTCCTGGTGAGGAACCTCTTTGGTCTCTCCAGCTGCTGTAAGTGCTTTGCGAGGTACATTGTACTCAATAATAAGCCTTATAAGAGAAGAATATAGGGATGTTATGACCTCCTTATTCCTGGATGAGATACCCTTACTTATGAGGTGGGCCATATAGAAGGCTTTCCATACCACGGAAGCAACATGGTGGTCAGGTTGCTATCAACCTGGCTGCCCAAATCCCTCACAACAGTGCTTAGGATGTTATTAATATGATAATTTGTGGGGACATCACTCTCCCCAAAGGGGATGATGATCCATTGTTTGGTATTCAGCTTAAGGCCATATTTCTGGCAGCAGTCATTTTTCTGAGTGAGACCCTCTTGCAGGATGTCCACATTGCTAGGGGAATTGATGAGAGCACCCAGCTTGCAGTCATCTGCAAACTTGGTCAGTCATAGCTCACTAGTTTTGGCCTGCACCTCAGAAAAGTATATCCCAAATAAGAGGCCCCAAGACTGAACCCTGGGGTATGCGGCTTGTTACGGGTATACTGCTTGAGGTGGCTTCCCCTATTTTGACTACGTGGATTCTATCAGTGAGCCAGTTTGCTACCATTCTGGTAACATATGGATTGATGCCTAGTTGAGTTTATCTATTATGCCCGTATGGGGAATAGTGTCAAAGGCTTTGGCCAGGTCAAGGTAGGCGGTGTGCACAGTCTTCCCCTCATCCATGGCTTTGGAGACTTGTCTCAAAGAGGTTGACCAAATTTAGCAGACATGACCTCCCCTTGACGAAGCCAAATTGTGTGGGATCAACTGTTTGGAGGTTGCCAATGTCCTTGTTAATGAGATCCATGATAATCAGTTTGATGGCCTTACAGATCACGCTAGTTAGGCTGATGGGTCTATAATTTTCCGGATCGATGGACGCTCCACCTTTTGTAAAGGGATGACAGTGGCTGTCCTCCACTCAGCCGGGATGGAGCCAGTACTCAGGCTTCGGTTGAATAGGGTGCCTAATGGTGCTGCAAGTTCCTGCCTGAGTTCACGTAGGATGCAGCCTGGGATGTTATCGGGTCCTATGGAGGCTGTATTTTTTGCCTTTGAGAGAGCAGTGATGACCTGTTCCCTAGGTGGAAGGGGGCATGTACTAGGGATGTCCTGATTTACTAATGGGGGGACAGATGGGTAAAGTTTTTGTTGAATCTGTCAGCCAGCAAGTTTGCTATATCTACATTTGTATATGTGGTGTCTTTGACCACCAGTTCTGAACAGATCTGGGTGCTTCCTTTGAGGTTGCGGACATATGTGAAGAAGGCCTTATGATTGTCTCTAGTAGATGTGGCCAATTTGGACTCTAAGTTTGCTTTGGAGGATTTCACTAGTGCTCTTATTTGCTTGTTCAGGCTAAGGAGACATTGCTTCCAATTGGGCACCTGCTCCTTCTTGGTCAGCAATTTTTTTTCCTTTTGTTATAGAGTTTATTTACTGCAGATGTCCACCAGACAGGTTTACTCTTCCTTGCGGAGGATGCTTTAGTGCTGTTGGGTATTCCTGATTCCATACATCTATATAAATGCTCATATATTGCTTTGGTGTAGTTTTGGATATCGGTGCCAGTTTCTACAGTGGGGGAGTAGGCTGTGAAGCTGTTTATACCATCCCTCAGGAGGCTGTAATAAGCTTTTGAGAAGTTTTTATGCCTGATCCTAGCTAGAGGGGGGGTTGCGGGAGACAGTGACTTCAAAAGTGACTGCTTTGTGGTCGGATCTTATCATGGAGGATGATAGTGTTAACCAACATGAGTAACCACTGCAACATCCCTATACTAAGTCCAAGATATTATCACCCTTTGTGGGGGTACCGACTAGCTGCTCCAAGGCATTTACATTGACAAAATCAAGGAATCTCTGGGCATTTGTGTTTTGGCATGAGTAGTTCTTCCAGTCTATGTTTAAGAAGTTAAAGTCACCCATGATCAGGGTAAAGGGTTGAATGTTGATGGATTCGAACATGTCCAAATAGGCGGACTGGGCATCTTGAGTCAGATTTGGGGGCCGGTAGCTAGCTATGATTTGAATAGGGGTCCTGTCAATGGCTAACTGCATCTGGTGTGTCTTCTGTGTGTCTTACTATTTGACCAGCCTGGAGGTTTTTTATTCTTTAATGTATACTGAAACTCCACCTCCTTTGGCTTTACTGCCCACAGTGTGCGGTCTGAATGCATGATAGGATGAGTAACCAGGTAAGACTGGGGTGCTCTCCACAGCTTTGAACCAAGTTTCTGTGACTGCACAGATGTCAGCATTTTCCAGGCTTAGGAATTATTGCAATAAGTGCAGTTTCATATTTAGACTCCTAGCGTTTAGCAGCATGACCTTCAATTTGTGTTTTGTTGAAATTTTTATGTTGGTAGTTTTAACCTCATCACTTTTCCTATGGCTATGGATACATTTTTCCAGAATTTTGGAGATGGGAGAGAGGATGGTAATTGGTCGAAAGTTAGACATATCATTGTTTCCACCTTTGTGGAGAGGGAGGAAAAATGCCTTTTTCCAGATGTTGAAAATGAAGGACTCTTGAATGGATCTGTTTGGAAGTATACTGATGGGGTAGGCTATAGCATCGGCTGATATTTGGAGAAATTCTGGTGGTAAGTTATCTGGAACATTTAGATATGGGTGAGAGATAGAAGTTTGGTCTTGGTGTTGCAGATGGGTCTTGGGGAGGTGGGTTGATTTGTGGAAAGTTGGTGGTGAGGTTGGCTATGCTGTTTTTAAGGAATGAGTTAAAACGTAAGGCTATTTCAGCTGGGGCTCTGTCTGGATTAGGGTAGGGATTTTCACTTTTCCCTGGGTTTAATAGAGACTTTATGGGCCTCCAGAACTTTTTAGGATTTTGCATATGGTCATTTTGCAGACCAATGTAGTGCTCTTGTTTGTTTTTGATGACAAGTCGCTTTACTTGATTAGGCAGCTGTTTTTATTGAGTGAAGTCTGCAGGGTTTTTACTTGTATGCCATAATTTCCAGGCTTTGTCCCTAGCTTTCATAAGTTGTTTGGTGGATTTAGTGAGCTAACAGGTCTAGCTGGCTTTCACTTTCCTGTGTCGGAGGGAAGGAAGACTGTCTAGTACTTTGAGGAATATTGAGTTAAAGAATTCAACAGCATTATTCAGTGGTAGGACTTTAGGTGGATGCCAGTTTAAATTTTGTAGAATATTATTAAAGGTAGCTGGGCAGAAGTGGGATAGGTCTCTAGTATGCTTATAGCGGTGTGTAGTAAGCACTGGGGTTAATCTACGAATTATGTGTGCAGGTAAGTGATCACTAATGTTGTTAGGTAGAACACCTGCTAGGGTCAGAGACAAGGACCAAGTCCAGTACTGAGCCATTGTTTTTGTTGGGCTTAGTTATAGTAGTAATACGTTGGGTGTAATTAAATAGGTTGAAAATGTTTGCTGGGTGATGTATGATGTCTAACCAGTTAATACTCACATCAACAAGTATGATTGTTTAATTCTCTGTATTTTTGGATAACCAGGCTTGGATTTCCTCAAGTATTGGGATGTTGGTGGTAGGGGGGGATATATATGACTATAATGCAGATTATTTTGCTATTATTCATTTTTATGTAAGATATTAGTATTTCAACTGTAGAAAATGTGGGAGTGGGATTGTTGTACAGGACTATATTAAAAGTATTATGATATATCAGAGCAATGCCCCCACCTTTTTTTCTGGGCCTATCTGTTCTCAGGCAATATAATCCTGATGGAAGGAATTCTAAGTTTGTAATATAAGGTTTTAGCCAAGTCTTGGTTGCTGCTACAATATCAGGCTTATTATGTTCAATCCAAGCATGGAGATCTGAAATTTTATTTCTGATGCTTTGAACGTTAGCGGTGGTGAAGTTAAGGGATTTCTGACAGCTCTTGTGATAAGAAAGGGAGTGAGCGGTTCCAGGGTTGGGATGAATGTCACAGCATTGAATCAGGTTTGGGTAAGTGTGTGTGGAATTAGTAGGTTGCAATTTTTCCCTTGTGTTGTATTGACGTGTGGAGGTTGTTTTTTTAGTTTTTACATGTGAAGGTACAATTTTTAGCTTATTAAAAAGTGGGTGGTGCTATGTCAGAAAAGGAAGTGAGTTTGGGCAGAGGAGTGGCAGTTATATAAGTTTATAATATTCACTTACGGTTCAGGTGAAGTTAGTAACTGTAGAAAGAGGAAGGATAGAGAGAGAGAGAGAGAGAGAGAGAGAGAGCAAGTAGTGTTAAGTTGGTGATGAATGTCATGTTGTAATGGAGGGCTGCGTATGGTACTGAAGAGTAAGATTTGTTTGTAAGACAAACTGGACAGTGAAGACATTGTGGTGGAGTGTAGGGGTGTAAGATGGTAAATTATACAATTAGTAAGATGGTGGGTGAGTGAAGATTAATTGGTTGAAGGTTAGGATTGAGTGAGCAGTAGTGGTATGTGGAATGTTGGTTAGGATAAATGTAACTGATATGGAGGTGGGAGGGAATGGGGGCAGGGTAGGGGAGCGGAGTGAGTCTGAGTGCAGCGAGGGCGAATGGAGCAGCAGGCCCTTTACCTAGTCAGTCAGCCACAAAGAAAAGAAAAACAAACAAACAATCAGCAAGGTAAGGAAACCCCAGGGAGGTGAAGCCAGTTAAGAGAAGATGACCGGAGGTGGAGGGATTGTAGCTAAAGCAAGCAGGGTAAGCGGTTAGGACAGGTGAAGAAGTGAAAAGAGAAGAATGTAATTTTGTTTTATGAGAGTGCAAGGAATAGAGAAAAGTGGGTAGTGGTAGTATCAGTAATAGGAAAGATAGATTGTACTGACCAGTTGTTGATCAATAGGTCTACAATTTGCATCTCTTATCTTATTAGGGTGAAATGTTATTTTGAATCCCAGATGCATGCCTTCTGTACCTAGTTACACATTCAATTGAGGCTTTAACATATTTTTTAGATTTATTGGCGAATGGAAAAATCATTGTTTTCTGTTCATTAATTCAATGAACTATTATTTTGTACGGAGTGTGTGGTAACAATACAAGTTGTCAGCTTCAGAGTTTGTGCACATCATGCAAGTCACTGCTGCTTCTGTGCTGGAGGGCTGTACCTTGCAAGGTAGAAATTGGAACCCCTCACAGCCTGTTTTCCAGGGACCCATAGCACTATGCTCTATAAGTTGTTCTGCCATCCAGGCTAATTCTTCCATTAAGACACCCCCTAAGAGTTGACCTAGTAGTCAGGGATCTGGGAACATATGTAGACAGTAATCTGGCCTTTGACCAACATGTGGCTAAGGCACTAAGAACATCATTCTATGTTGCCTAATCTATAAGTAAGGACATGGCATCCAGGTCCAAGGAAGTCATAGTACCACTTTATTCTGTCTTTATCAGACCTATCATTGAGTATAATGCCCCCTTCGGCATGTACCTGACCAGACATATGCAACAGCTGTAATGCCAACAAGAGGCTTCCTACCAGGAAAATCTAGGGTATAAACACCATGTCCTATATGGATTGCCTTAAAGCTCTGTCTCTATACTCTTGTCTCCTATAGGTTACTGAGAGGCAATCTATGCCTGGCATACAAGGCATTCTCGGATCCAGCATTGATGGATCTTTTGCACGTCCGCAAAACGAACAGTGTCAGAACCACTACATGCAAAGAAATATATTTTGATTGTGATATAAATAAGATATGTTGGCGAGACAGATATGTATCTCAGAGGATCGCCATGCTCTGGAACAGGCTCCCCATCCATGTAAAGCTGAGTACATCCCTAACCCTATTTAAGTGTAAACTTGACCAACAGATGTGAAATCGGAAATTTGCCCCAGGCCTGGCCCACATGTCTTTGGCAGATAAAGGCAAACAGTAATGCCCAAACAAACATGCTTCCCCCATATAGCATCTAGAAACTTCATGACTAACATACCCCCTCCTAATAAATGCCCATGATACATAGGAACACTATTGGGTTGGATTGCATGGCTAAAGGTCCTGGTGATCATTAGCCTAGTATACAACTATGAACCAATGAACAGGGAGAGTGGCATGCATAGAAAAATCACATTGAAACAACATGGAACCATGCAGCTCACTGCAGCTACACACAGAGGCAATGTCCGGACAGGATGTGTTGGATTATCACATAACGTGACAGCAGGGTGAAAGGAACAAAGGAGCTAATAAAGTCACAATAGATGCAACTGTATCTTGAATTTTTGGCTCACACCTCTTGCTCTAAGTACCCATTTACCTTTAAACTGCAACTAGAAAACCTTGCAGTGAGGATGCTGACTGAAAAAGTCATCTGATTTGGTCGGTGGGATATGTCTGACAAGATAACAACAAGAACTGTAAGTGAGCAAATCTGGATCAAATATAAGACTTTGTATTAAATTGTGACAAACAAAAAGACATCTACAACTGCAATAATATAATATGGCATCTATCTATCTATCTATCTATCTATCTATCTATCTATCTATCTATCTATCTATCTATCAATCAAGTTCCCATAGTGTGGGGTCTGTGATGGTGTAGCTCAGTCCATATTTCTAGAAGAGCATACACAAATGATCTGAATGTAGGAGACCATGCACTCCCTCTTATCTTCTTAAGAAATGCAGGACTAGAGATTAGCAGACACAATGGGAACTCATTGAGAGGTAGCTCTGTAGTTAAGAGTAGGGACTTTTGAAAATTATCAGGCAGAAAATTTACTGGAAGCATTCATGGACTAACAGCAACTGCCCATGAGTATATGAACACAACTAACAGAACGTTGTGTGGCCCTTGCTACAGATGTCCCTGAGCTGAAAGAGGAACCAGAAAACTAAGATGTTTTTAATGACTTTACTAAAACAGAAGTATGTTAGGGTGGCCGCTGTGGTGCAGTAGTTAGTGTTGCCGCCTCACAGCAAGAGGTTCGATTCTTGGCTGGGGTGCCTTCTGTGTGGAGTCTGCATGTTCTCCCTGAGGTCGCATGGGTTTCCTCCTGGTACTCCGGTTTCCTCCCACATTCCAAAGACATGCTGTAGGTGGATTGGACACTCTAAATTGGCCTTAGGCATGAGTGCGTGCTGTGGAAGGTTGGCCGCCGGGCTGGAAACTTGACACTGTAAAACTTCAATGCCAATCATGAGCAGACAGGTGATCTGCTGTGGCGACCCCTAACCGGAAAAAGCCGAAAGAGGAAGAAGACTAAAATAGAAGTATGTTAGCGTTTATTTTGTATTAAATAACTCACTGTAAACAAAAAAAAAAACTAAAATTAAAACACTGTTTCCAGGGTACATAAAATGTTACAATGGTGGTTTTGTGGAAGGCAAGATTCTGTCTAAAATATACTAAACTCCAATACTTTGTTTCTGTGTCTCTACCTTCAAGTGCTAATACCTAGTGAGTAAGTTTCTCCACTTGTAAAACTGCTGCTGTTACCACACCCACTTCCAGAAACAGCATCAAATGCTTCTGTTATGACACTGTTACTCTTTGGAAAATGTGATTTCTGATACGAGTACCCCCAATAAATAGATTTACAAATGCTTCTGGCTTACTATGAGTATAAGAAACTAGAAATTAAGATGGTGTATTGAAAAGAAATGTGAATATTGAAAAGGGGGGTATAGATTTGTGTCAATAGATCAATGGTAGTTCCATTAACTGCAAATCTAAAGAAAAAGTTTAGCTGAAATCACAAACGGCAAAAATCTAAAAATCTTTTATCAGATAAGTACCCTCCCCCCCTCCAAACTTAAATGTACCTACTACAAGGCTGCACAACTGTGGAGAAAAGGGACTCCTTCACTATTGCTGAAACTGCTTTCTGCTAAACATTTTTGTCGGATTTGCGCTCGACTGAACAACCTTTGTCAGAATGACACACTCCCAGACGTTCAATCCTCTCAAAGATCAACTGTTGAAGGCATTGCTGACACTGCAGTGCAGTACAAGTGGGGGTGCTGCACTCCTGAAGGTCTGATCCTTAGGATAAGATTTTAAACTGAGGCCTCGTCTGCTCGAGTTGGTGATAGCTCAAGTGAATGCAAAACAGCCCATGGCACCTATCAAAAAAGAGTTTGGGAAGTTCTGATACCCTGGCCAAATTTCCTTTGGCAGTATAAATACCACCTTGGGTCTCCCCTCAAAAGAGGCTACTAGCCTAGTGGGACTAACCTGGTCAAGAAAGGACAAACAGAAAAATATAGATAAATTCTTATACGAGTGTTACAATGAGCTAGATGCGTTTCCCTTGTCACATCTAAAGAAGCAGAAAGAGAAGAAGCAGATGCTAGATTCTGAGAGTGAATTCCTATACCAAGTTTAAAAGAAGTGTGACAAAAAAATTGCACTTTGTGATCTAAAAGGACAGTCTTTTTAGCTATCTACTGCCATAATAGAAACATATCTGTGACACAAAATATATATCATGTAAATATGAGTCACATATGGAATGACTGCACAAAAATGTTATACAAACATACAAATGGAGCTAATGCTCCATCTGTATGGTCTGTGATCTAGTAACCATATATTCAAAATTAGAAAAAAAGTACACCAGTGCTGTAACACAATTACTGTTGCCACACTGAGAGCAACTACCAAAGAAGAGTGATGGGAATCTATTAAATATTTCATTCAGACTGTTAAGTATTCAGTGGCACTCCTGTGCCGGTCATATCATTGCTTTCATGGTAGTAGTTAATGCCTCTGGCCTTA